>NW_017728983.1:4965187-4973548 GCF_001723915.1 Gavialis gangeticus
TCTGTACCCCCCACATGAGCTGTGGCTCCATCCCTGCCCTGACGGGGCAGCGCTTGCCCCCACTCCGCTCCCTCCCTCACTGCAGGAGCCTTGATCTGACCCCTGTGCCCCTTCCCTCCATCCTCCCCTTCCACCACAACAGACTTACCAGCCACATGCAGCTGTATCAGAAATTGGATTGGTATTGGCTGATATGCCTCCTTAAAAATCAGCTATTGGCCCCCAGAATTTCTTTCGGTGCACCTCTACTGATTTGATTAATTTTTAAGCAAAATGGAACTGTAAAGGAATATTTGGACTGCTGCCTACCTCCATTGCAGCACATGAAGTCAAGCTCAGCTATGTAAACCAGAAGTCTGAGGTAATTTTGCCACCAGGCAGTTTTATATGAAGGTGCTCTTGCAGGTCCCATTTTACTGTTACTTAACATGCAGCTTAAAATTCAGTCTGCTTAATCAGTGTCCTATAATATATTTCTCTTCTGTTCGTTTAAGTAATTAATTGGCTAGGATCCATGAGGCTTAAATGCTCAGTACTGCAGTCATTGGAGTTTTTGGAATGTGCATGTAATCTATATCCTTTATTACCTAATTTTACATCAAAGATCCCTATGTTCATTAGGGCAAATTTCAACTTTTTTGAAGAAAATAGGTGGCTGTTAGTGTCCTTTAAAATGTATTTTAATATTAACTAGTAATTTTCTGCATTTCTTTGCAGGCTCTTGTGAAACACGTCCAGTCAAAAGGATACCCCAATGAACGTTTTGAACTCCTTACCAACTTCCCTCGAAGGAAGCTTTCTCATCTGGACTATGATATCACATTACAGGAGGCAGGCCTATGTCCTCAAGAGACTGTTTTTGTGCAAGAAAGGAATTAGCACCACAGCCTGAGCTCTCTCCCAGCCTTCCTCTCCCCTCCTCTCTGCCCTTGATACCAACTCAGAGTATGCAGTTGGGGTCATGCGAATGCAGAGCTGAAATTGGGCAGGCAGCCTTCTAGTCCAGTGACCAAACAAATTTCCCTATCAGGCCAAGGGAAAGGCATCCTTCCTTCACTTTTTGGAACAAAAGGGTAATCTGTGCATCCCTTATGTGGGGGTAGGAGCAGCTGTAACAAGCAAAAATACTTCATGCTGCCACTCTTAAATCTATTTTGTTTTATTGAGGTATATGTGACAAAGCACTGAGTCATCTCCCTGCAGAGGGAGAACAATCTGGAGTAGGGATTTTTCCTTTTATTTTGGTTTTCTACACAGAAGTCTCCATTAACCCAATCTGTCCTGCACTCTGCAGAAAGCTGATTTGTGGAAAGGCTATGGGGTAAGGTGCGTTTGGGATAGCCTTTAAGGATTTAGACCTGGACAGTGTTAGTTTACATAAGCATATCCCTCCCCCATATCCCTACTCATCAAGTGACTTCTTGCTTTAAGCATGGGTGTGCTGTCCCTGGATTTGATGAAAACCCAACATGTCTGATACAGTAATTGAATACTTAATGTGGAACTAAAGTTGTCTCTTTTCTTTCATGAAACCTTGTTAGGATAAGTCTTATTTAGCTTATCCTAATGTGTTTCCATTTCCTTTTTTTTTTTTTCCTTCCTTTTTTTTTTTCCCTGACAGAATTTTACTGGCTATGGTAGGTGGTAGGATATTGTAAAGTTCTCAAACTTGCTGGAAAATATTTGCCATCACAACTCTAAAATAGATCTGAGCCTCTTTCCTTGGAAGGAATTCACCTTTTGCAGGACTCCTGGTCTACCAGGAAGGGAAGTCCTAGTGCTGAGGTTCCTTTTGTTTGAAGTTTTACGAAACACTCTTTGATGGGACTCTCTACCAGCATAGAAAGCAGGCTGGCTTGAACACTCCTGGTAGTTGCCATGTCCAAAGTTCCATTTCCTGTCTGCATCTACAATGAGAGAGAGAGAATTACTTACTAATAAGTTCTAAAGGTTGTGTAAGGCAACAGTAATGAATTTGTCAGTACAATCTGTGTTTTTTTTTTTAATCTCTCTCTAAATTATAGCAGCCGCTACCAGAAGCCAGGCAGGTGTTGTGGTTAAATTGTCAATTAACTAAGCATAATGCAGCATACAGGACAGTGCAGCTCAGTCAGTTTTTCACCATATAATGTTCATTCTCCTAGAAGCTTTACCTGGAGTGTAAGCTGGTGGTCAGTCACTGCTCAAGGATTTATGGTGGACAACATAGTGAGATAAAATTCTTTACATATCCTTCTGCAGACATTACTGTTGAAGCCAGGTGCTCTTTTTGTTTTCTGCACTTAGATCAAGCAACTTATTTTCCTGTGTAATATATAAGCAGGCGAAAGTCAGGCCCTGCTAGGACTGTCAATTTGCTTGACAGAAGATTAGGCCTTCTCTACAAGTTAATTCCACTATGGTTTGTCAGGAAACATTACTGGTGTTCTAGCATCAGAGAAATGGAATATTCTTTTCTCTCTAGAAAATAACCGTTGCCAACATAAATTGATTATACGGTTAGGCATATACCATGGGATAGCACAGTGCTTTTGCCTTTAAATTCACTCGAGGCTCCATATAGACACTTGCATTAAAGAATCATGCATGAGAGATCGTGGGGGTTATTCACAAGAAATAAACTGCAGCCTAATTGTCCTCTCCCCCAAAAACTGTTAGAGTTTTTTGTATAATAATGAATTATATAAATATTTAAATATATAAGACTTTCTGAATGCACTTAGTCGAAATGTATGACGTGCATTCAGTGATACCACTGTGCATTCTGCTACAGGATATGTAGTTGTGAAAACCAATTTTGATGGCCATTTTGTGGTCAGTGCGCTGAGTCACTTCCGAGGTGACACGTTGGGATTCATACCTAATCACTCATCAGTGTCAGAATTATTCTTGTAGGCTACCCCCCTGTTGCATTAATGAGTAAGAGAACTTCAAGAACCCAAATTAAAAAGGGATGTGTTATTTGAGGATAAAGGGACAATGGTTTCTGTAAAATGGAGGATCATCTGGATTTGAGAATAAAGGATCACAAAAATATTAATGTGGATGTTTGGATGTGCTAGGGAGAAGTAAATCCCCAACATTTAGTTTTTAAAAGTTGCATGTTCTGAGGCTTCAGTGATCTGAAATGATTGGCTGTGAACTTAATTTGCTCAAAGCTGTCTTGTTTCTCCCTAGTTGGTTAGTTTGTCTTTGAAGAAGTTGAGGGAGGGTACAAGAACACCAAGACTCACATCTAGTTTGTGTGCATGTCTGGGCTTTCTTGCCCACCAAATTGTTCAAGGTTGTAAACTTTATGGATGTCTCCTGATGCCCTATGAAACACTGCAGGCAGCTTTGGCAGTTCCTCTAGCTTTGGGGTTCTGGCTACATGGCTAGGATCACTCACTATTCAAAGCAATATTTATTCTGATTGGTCAGTTGTTCTCGTGGCCCACATCCACCCAGTGGTGAGCAGTGGGGATCTTGCTAACGCATTGGTCTTTTGCATTTAATGAATGCAAAGGAACTCTTTCCTTTTCCAAAGCCCATTTTTAATGAAAATCCGGCTTCAGTTGCAAGGCAGCCAAAGGCCAGCAAAAATCATATGACATTCTTTGACTCATCCATAGGGAGCTCATTTCTCTCATACTGATTATCTCAATATCAGAAAACTGAATTGAGAGTCTTGAACCAGTTCTTAATTCAGGTTTGTGTTAAAAGCAGTTTGGTCACTTTTTAACAAGAGAGCACATGTTACAGCCATTGAGTTCTCAGTGTAGCTTGTGAATACCAGAAAGAATTCTTATGAGGAGGTCAGTGGATGGTGTTTCTTAATTTCACTCAAAGGCTTTCTCTCCAACCCTCTGAACCAGAATATGCCATTTGGCAGGCCTAGCCTTTGCAGGCCCAAGAAATAGGATGAGATGCATCTTGTAATGCACTGCAACAGCTGTGACAGGCCTGTAACCTCTGCCAGGCTGGCTCTTTACCTCACTGTATGAGGAAGGGTGTGTTAAGTGATCTTTGTCACAGCTGCATCTTGGCCTCAGTATCTTGAAACAAATTATTTTGGAATAGAATAGAGGGGGAAAAGGTTTTGAGTTTGAATTGTTTGTGGGCTAGCAAAGCAAATGTGACTTGGCAATGGTCTTGTGTAACGTCCCATGTAAACTGTTTGTTCTCACTTGTCTATTTACTTCCTAGGTTAGTTATGAGTTGTCCTGGGGAGTAGAGAGATGTACATACGCCATGGAGAGTCAGTATCCTAGGCTGATACCGGATTGAATAGCTATGTCTGTTCTCTTGGTTAACATTTCAAATTCTTATGCTTTGTAACCAAGGAGCAACTACTTAAAGATGTTTTCCTCACATACCATTAATTTTATTTTGCTCTTTCTTAGTTGATTCCTTGACAATAAATCACGTATATCATAGTTAATTGTGACTAGGAGTAGCCAAAGTGTCCCTTCAAAAGTATAAGAAATGGAGGAATGGTTTGAAAGCTCATGTGGGTCCATCTGCATCTCCCAAGTCACTGGGAGCCCTGACCTGCTTGTCCTTCACTATCCTGGAAAATTAGAGTGTTGTTATATTAAGACTTAAACTAAAGTAAGCTGACTAGCAGCTTCACCGAAACCATGCTCTACTGGCCTCCAGTAGGCAGTTGGGGTCTGATCAAAAGCCACAAAGAACCATGCCCATTGATAACAGAAGGCTTTGAATCATGGTCTAAGATATGTACACTCCCTCCCATCTTCAGCTTTATTTTTGGAAGCATATTGCACTCCCTGGCGAGTCACCAGATTTGATCTTACATTTTTAATTTTGTATAAAGTAGCTTTCTTGTCTTTTTTTTTTTTTTTAAACATTAGCAAATTCATGGTGATACAATAGGATTTCCAAAGATGTCACTTCTTCTGTCAGAAGCTGATTAGACAGTTTGCATCAAAATGATTTCCAAAAGTAACCACATCTGAGCCTGCTTTACAAAGAGTGACATTTAATCTAAAAAAATGGAAAGTGTCTGTATTGTGTTAATACTTGAGTTTTTTTTAAATAATTCCAGATGTAGGATTTGCTTTACTTTTCACTATCATGGTTTACATGACTGCTAGAAACTCTTAATGAAGGACACTTGTATGAGAAACTGCTACAGTTCTTAACATGAACAGATGGAACAAAAACATAACTTCTACACAGCCCTCTTTTTATATGTATTTTTCTTTCAGGAGATTTTTTTTCACATAGTTGCACAGGGCACGCTTTAAAATGTGACTTAGTCTGAAATCCTGTGACTGTCATGTCTTGATTCTTCTTGTTGCTTCCTTGTCACATTCACATTACAAAAGTTGGAATGAGCTACGTGATTGACAGTCTGCTTAGAACATAGCTCAATTTTCCGATTCTGGAATCTTAAATCCAGATTGCTCCTGAGGCCTGTCTGGCTGGCTGCTGAGAACTCACCTTTGTTGTTAAACAGACTCAGCATAATATACATAGGTGCCTTCACCTTTACAGTTCTGGTGACTTTCCCTGTAGAGCCAGGAAACAGATTGTGTATGTAGCTGTGTGTTACAGGTCAGCGCATTACCAGTTGTTGCCCTGTTACTGTGGGAGCCATGTGACTTCTAGGTCAGTTCATACAATTAATTAATGAAATTGCTGATTAGAATATAACCCTACTCATTTGGCATCAGAAATCTGGTTTTATGCTTGTCAAGTTTGCTCTTTATAGTTGGAGTAGTGATTTCATCAGTACCAAAGAACCATGCCAGCGCTTGTGAATGTATGGGTATGCTTTGGATGTGTTAGGTAGGAAGGCTAGCAGGCTTCCATCACTTGAAGATTGGGTACTCGTTGTGACAATGTGTTAACACTTCTGATTGTGCTCATTCTTTTTTTTAATAAACCCTTTTTTCTATTCTTTATGTAAAAACTAGAACTGTTAATAAAATAACTGAAAACTGGGTTACATTTTTACCCACACAAATAAGCTGGGTGAGCCTAGATGAGTTGGAAATCCCATCAATTTCCCTGTTCTAATTCCATTTTTCCAGGTAATTAAAACGTTTTGACCAATGTCTGTTAAGATCTGCGTACACTACTGTTACAGTTATTCTGAGCGGATGATCTTGCAAGTGTTCTCCCTTGTATGGCATGAGTGCTAGATCTTATTCTATTTATGCTTTGCTGTTTCAGTCTTGAGCCTGTGAGGTTAATGGGCATGGAGGAGAACTTTTATTCCAATCTCTCCTTAACTGTGAGATCACTTAGTGGCTATTCCTGCCCAATAAAAGTAGCTGTACTGGAGAATGCAACACCTGGTGATACTGTCCTGTGCCTCATGTTGCATCCATTTTACCCTCCAGCATCACCCCCCCCACACACACACACACTCCAGTTAGGGAAGTTCTGGGCTCCGCTGTCAGTTTAATTAATTCCTGAAGTACATCATCAGTACAGAGGAGAGCAATCCTGTCATTGATGAGTGTTTTAAAGGTGCTGGGACTTTTTGAGTCTTGGGAAGATGGTAAGAAATATCTGAAGGAGAGGGGATGAGGTGCTATTTTATAGAACAGCTTTAAATGAAGAAAATCTGGGTAACACAGTTTGAGAAGTGTGGTGTCTAACCAGGGACATGGCACATTCCAATACAATAAGTTGACTTTTTAGGGGGTTGTCTCCTCCTATTGAACTAAGCTTTCAGCTGTATGAAATTGTGACTTGGCTTGTCACTTTGTACAGTTGTTATTCTCTTAATGATGATGCAATTCAGTATGGGAAGAAGAGGAGGAGGAGAAATCTTTGGAAGATTTCAACTCACTGTGCTGGGAGGGACCAAACTCAAGGAAACCTCTGATCTATATATACACAACTGCTGCATTTTTTATAAATATATGTAAATGTCCTATTGTAATATTTGATCCTGGAAATAAAACTGTTTTCAATAGCTTTTTTCATCTCTTGTTTTTAAATGGGAGTGATGTATGTCCTGGAGGCACATGAGAAGCTTCTGAGTTTTTTCATGAAGGCAAAAAGCTGTACATTGAGAGTTAAGTCCTGTGTTGGTGTGTTAAGATCTTTTTCTTTTAAGAGGTAGCAAAAGGGTTGTATCTCAAAAAGAGAATGAATCCTTATGTCCTTGCTTACTTTCCTTTACTAATTGCCTGTGGATGTTGGATGTCGAGTAGTTCAAGAGGCAATTTGTTAAATTTGTGCAACTTTTAGTGAAGTAGCACCAGTAGCTTATTTTCTGGTACAAGACACAGGGACCCAATGTTCAATATTACATTAATGCTTCCTTTCTGCCTCTCAGTAGCCTTAAGGGTCTTTTACCAAGTACATGCAAGCAATCATATTTCACCTCAAAAGGGACAGTCCAAGTGGCTGTGGCTTGAAGCAGCAAGTTGCACACAATCTAAACAAGTAGTTGATAGTACGCACCAGATTCAAACTTGAGTATCACAGTGGGCCTAATAATAAGCGCACACACATTCCTTCTGACTTCAGTACAAAAAACTGAGTTCATTGGAGTGATTCTTGTTTACAGCAGCAGCTACTCTACCACATAAAACATTTCAGTCCATTCTAAATTTTGCGGCCATCTTCAATCCCAGACACATGCAACTGCGAGGAATTGCCTAAGGTTTCTAGGACACATGGTATGGAATTCAGCACACCAGTTATCTACAGAAGTAGTTGAAGTCTACAAACATCCATTAGATGTACCAGTCCATGTATCTGTTCAAATTTCTGGCACCCTTAGAAGAGGGATGTGGGGGAAACGACCATTATTTGCGAAGAGGTCCATGATGCTCTTCTGCTCGCAGAAAAATTGTTAATGGATGCATCCACTTAAGGAGTGGGAGCACACCTAGAAGTCAGGAAGGCATAATGCTGTGGACCAACCTGGTGTCTATACTTCATGTAAAAATACTAGAATTGACAGTTGATGCATCTAGTGTGCCAGGTATTCCTCCCCTACTTCACGCACCAGACTCTGCAGATTGTGATCTGTGTTTTATGTCAGCAGGTGGTATGATACCGCTCCCATATGTCCAGAGGCTATACATTTGTGGAACTTTTGTGTCTTGCACAGCATAATTTACAATTAAGGACAACAAGAAGTCCTTTTTTAAGTACATAGGGAGTAGAAAGAAAGCCCCAGGAAATGTGGGGCCCTTGCAGGACAAGATGGGGAATCTGGTTGTCACGCCAGATGACAAAGCCAACATATTTAATAACTTCTTTGCCTCTGTCTTCCTCAGTAAGGACCAGAACTGCCACCTCCCTGCTGGGCCCCCTTCGGGCCCCAGGGGAGGCTCACCTGGGCCTAGAGTGAGTGAGGATTTAGTTAGGGAGCTTCTGGAGGGGCTGGAC
>NW_017728983.1:4973991-4974972 GCF_001723915.1 Gavialis gangeticus
CAAGCTGGCGGAGGGAAGGTTTAAGTTGGACATCAGGAGGCGCTACTTCACGGTCAGGGCGGCTAGGGTCTGGAACCAGCTTCCAAGTGAGGTGGTGCAGGCTCCCACCCTGGGGGTTTTTAAGAGGAGGTTGGATGACCACCTTACTGGGGTCACTTGACCCCAGTGCTCTTCCTGCCATGGCAGGGGGTCAGACTAGATGATCTGCTCAGGTCCCTTCCGACCCTAGAAACTATGAAACTATGAAACAAAGCCTCATGGCTTGTGGGAATGTAGTTGAGGGACCCCCTAGGTCATTATATCTAGTCCCCTGCTGTTACAGACAAGGGAGCTAAAAAGGATCTTGTGAGGACATCTAGTCCATTCTTCTTCCCCAAAGCAGAATCAGTTTGTAACCAAACCATTCCTGACTAATTGTTCAACCTGTCCTTAAAATCCTCCAGTGATGGAGATTGCACATCTTCCCTATTTAGGCATCTAGTGTTTAGTTATCCTTAGATTTAGAAAGGTTTTTTCCCCCCTAATTCTTAGCTAAACAACTTCTGCTGAACTTTAAGCCTGTTACTATGTCCTGTTCCTAGTGAACATGGATTTGTTACCTTCGTCTTTGCAGAAGATTATGAAATTTTCCCTCGGTCTTCTCTAGATCAAGCAAACCTTTTTTACTCAGTACAGTATTTTCTCGTAAGTCATACTCCCTAGATGTCTGGTTAGAGTTGGTGTTGTCTTCTAGACCGTCCAATTGAGCTACATCTGCAGGGTGTGCAAAACTGGACATGCTTCTCAGCTGAGACCTTATCACTACCCAGCTGGGTGAAAGGAATACTTCACAAGTCTTACATATGACACTAATGTTTGTATGGGCCAATATCATGGGTTGGTTGTTTTTTGGGGGGGGGGCGGTATTTTGGGTCCAAATGTTTATACAGAAATTTTAGGATGAAGAAAGCCAAGGGTGCATCTGCTACAGTGCCTGCTGTC
>NW_017728983.1:4979972-4981287 GCF_001723915.1 Gavialis gangeticus
GGTATTTTGGGGGTTTTTTTGCGCAATGGTGTGACACTGACTCATGTTTAGTCTGGCCCACTCTAATCCCTAGATCCTTTTCTACAGAACTGTGGCCTAATCGGTCAGTTAATCCCCACCTTATGTTTGTGCAATTAATTTATTCCTGTGGAATAATTTTGTCTTGGCTTTTCTGATTTTGTACCTATGTGTTTATGCTATTTTACTGAAATCCCTAGTCATTTGGCCGAGCTTGCACTTCCTGTCTCCTTGGATCTTGAGATTCAGGTCTTTGAAAAGCTCGTGATTTAACCTAGTTGGCCTCTTCCATATAGGGATAGTTAATGGTTCTACACATAATATTGTTTAAGAAACTGTCAACTCAAGCTACTTCTCCCTTAGATTTGTTTTCCATTGGCTCTTATTTGTGAGGTCTGGGAGTTTATTTAAAGTCTTATTGAAGTCCATTCTCTTTTTTTACTCTGGTCATTTCCTTCTTTTCCCTTCTAAGAATTCAAAGCTACTGCTTCCTAATTACTGTCAACCAGCACTCCTTCCACTTTTCATATTCCTCCCTCTTGCTATGGTTCCAGCTTCAGGTTCCTATTGGAAACCTCCACCTCTTCATACAGGGATCTACCATTTTTTTCCCCTGCATGTGGGGTGGGAGGGAAAGGTTGCTGCAAAGAGGTGGGAAGCCCTGGCATCCTGAAGCACTGCAAGGCAGGGGGAGTGGGGAGATTTTTGTGGTGGAGTGTGGCAGGGGCTCCCCATGCCTCTGATTGGCTAAGGGGCCCGAGAAGTCCTGCCCCTCCCCAGCGACTGACAGATGACCATCTATCACTCTCTGGGGAGGGACAGGACTTCTGGGGCCCCTCAGCCCCAGGGGAGGCATGGGGGGGCCCTGCCATGCTTTGCTGCAAAAATGGTGCCACACGCAGTGCCATGACTCCAAAATATGGAGGCAGCTTCTGTGAATTAGGTAGGCCCCCTAGACATTGGTGATAAGATCCTTGGGCTGTTGGGACATCTGCACCCATGGCTGTAGTTTGCCAGACCTCACTTTCATTCCAGGCCAGAGTGGTTACAATTAGTGTGCCTTCCCAGCAGACACCATGTGAATGTGACCATCGCTGTCCCACAATAACTCTTCTCTTTTAAACTAAGTGGACAGACCATTTTCAGGCAGGTAAGGAGTATCCTTCTTTTCAACTCCTTTTTACTAAGACTCTGGTGACAGATGACTCCACCCAGGGATGGAAGCCACAAGTAGATAGTCTTAAAATATGTCTCCTCAAGAAACTTGTAGATTGGGGGGGGGGGGGGGGGAAAAAAA
>NW_017728983.1:4982562-4992922 GCF_001723915.1 Gavialis gangeticus
TTCTTCTTGTTGGGATGGACTCCCCTTGGGCCCTGAGTATCGTTTCCTTAAGGAACGACCACTCGTCCTGGACACTGAGTAATCGATGGAAGCGAATCATCGTGGTGCTCCGTGACCAGTAGGGCCCCCCAAAGCTCCATCCTTGGACCTACACTCTTTAACATCTTTACTAACGATGTGGACATTGGTGTCAGAAGTGGACTGGCCAAGCTTGCCGATGACACCAAACTTTGAAGTAAAGTGTCCACACCTGAGGATAGGCTGGTGATCCAGGCTGACCTTGACAGGCTTAGAAAATGGGCAGATAAAAATCTGATGACGTTCAATATGGAAAAATGCCAGGTATTCCACTTCAGGAGAAAAAACCTGCGTCACGCTTATAGGCTCAGCAGTGCTACGCTTGCTAGCACCACAGCCAAAAGGGACTTGAGGTGATGATTGACCACAAGATGAACATGAGCCACCAATGTGATGTCACAGCTGGTAAAGCAAACAAAACTTTGGCTTGCATCCATAGATGCTTCTCAAGTACATCTCAAGATGTCATCCTCCCACTGACAAGAAGGATGTAGAAAAGCTTGAGAGAGTCCAGAGGAGAGCCACGCGCATGATCAGAGAGCAAGAGAACAGGCCTTATGATGAGAGGCTGAGAGCCATGGGTCTCTTCAGCCTGGAAAAGTGCAGGCTCAGGGCTGACCTGGTGGCTGCCTACAAGTATATAAGGGGTGTGCATCAGGATCTGGGGGAACACCTGTTCACCAGAGTGCCCCAAGGGATAACAAGGTCAAACAGTCACAAACTTCTCCAAGACTGTTTTAGGCTGGACTTAAGAAAAAACTTCTTTACTGCCTGAGCCCCCAAGGCCTGGAATAGACACCCCCAGAGGTGGTGCAAGCACCTGCTCTGGACACTTTTAAGAAACATTTGGATAGGCGTATCTTGCTGGCATCCTTTGACCCTAGCTAACTTCCTGCACCTGGGGCAGGGAGCTGGGCTCCATGATCTTCTGAGGTCCCTTCCAGCCCTAATGTCTATGAAATCTATGAAATCCTATAGTTGGCTGTTACATCCATTACAGGCAAAATTGAAGATGTTACAGCTGCTTCCCCAGCTCCTTGTTCTATGGTATGCTGACATGTTACTGAGTTGAATATTCATCTGGCCATAGCCATGCTAAATAAAGACATAAAGTGGTGTTCACCTGGATGTCTGTAATGGAAGTCTTGTCCAGAAGACATACCAGAATAGAAGTAGCACCTGGCATCTGGTTTGGCATATGCAAAGCAAAAGCTGAGGCAAGAGATTTCCCTTGGATTGCATGAACTTCTGTAGGGGTGCAGATGCTTGCCAAAGTTGTTTTGGAAGGATACCTACTGCTGTCTCCAAAGCTAATTATTCAGTGTTCTTTTACAGTCAGTGTTCCTTTCCACAACCAGTTGCCTTTTCTAAACTACACTATATCTTCTAGCTACACTAAAGAACACAATGTGTTGGGCTAGAAAACAGTATAATCCAACAATATTTTTAGGCCAGCTTGCAAAATCTCCAATTTTGCATAACTTAAAAATTCCATTTTTTCCTTCATTTTCCTCACAGTATCTAAATCAAAGAATTAAGAAGTACAGACTCATGACAACTTACTTCACAAATTAGTTCCAGCTTGGATTCTTCTTCCTCATCCCTAAAGATGGGATAGCATATTTCAGTCCAGCTAGTGACATCTCTAACCTTTAAATATGAAGCAGAAGGCAGGGTAGATGTGCACATTATAGATTTACTGAATCAGAGATGCTTAAGCATGCATGAGCAGCAGCTTGCTTTGTCAGTATTTGTAACAAAGCAATGTTAAGCTCTGTTTACAAAGAGATGGTCAAAGTATTTTAGTTCTTTCCACAATTTGATATATTATTCCCTGGCAAAAGGCATGCATACACATTTCCTAGGTTAAATAATTACTTACTTTTTTTTTACAGCAGCTATTAAGTAACACTTAATCTATACCTAGAGCAGAGAACACAAGTAGAAGACTTGCTGTGTCTGAGTCACTTGATCAGGGACATGTTCATTATCACAACTGCTGATGACTCTGTGTTGAGCTGTTCCCCCATAGCTGACTAAACAGCTACTTTTCATAATTCAAATTGATATTCTACAGATATATGAACCTCTTGCCCCTTAATCAGGACAGGGGTAGTTCTAAAATCAGGCTGTTTTGTGCCATTGGCATTGAGCAAAAGTTGGAATGCTACAGCCCCAGAGTGAAAAACTTTCTGATGTTTCATACTGAGTGGGGTTTTTTCCCTTCTCTTTGAGGAAGGTGACTGGACAGACCTTACATCTGACTTAGCAAGGGTCACGAGATGAAGTTGCAGCACTTCTTTTCCAATGGAAAAAAACACCCACTTCCTCTGTAATAAGAAATGCTATGGGTTAGTCTCTCTGTCAGTTGTTGCAACAATACAAATTTATTGCAAAGGGAATATTTCTGTGGTGCTGCTGCCTGCCTTCTATCATTTAAGCTTACTTCTTGTTGGCACTAAGTCATTCTGTCCAAGAATAAATGGGAATTTACACAGTGATGCAAATTCAGCTTTTCTTCAAAGGACCTTTATATTGTGGAGAATTGCCTGTACAGGCCTCGGTGTTCATTGAGGTCACACCATCACCTCTTCCTTCTTGCAGGGGCGCCAGGGGTGTAAATATGAGTCCTAATGCCAACTGTTTATCAGCTTTTTCTGAAAGGGTGGTGTAGGGCACTCGTTGCACATGTTGTATCTTCTGTTCCCTTTGTGGGGCTTGTGTCCTGACCAGGAGACTGTTAGATACACATGGCTTTAAGTCCCTTCTCTTAATGTCTGTCTTCAGCTGCTTTTTTTTCTTATGTACGTTTGTTTGCAGTGTTTTGTTTGGTGCCAAACATGTTATACAACTGAGCTAGTTTCAAGACTTGCTCTTCATGCTTTTTGTTCTTCATTTTATGCCTCTTACAGAAGTTCCCATTCAGTCTCAAGTGGGTGACATAGTTGCAACCCAGGATGGTGAGTGATCTGCCTCATCTTTTCAGGCTGAACCAGCCAGAACCAGAAGTCACATCCAGCTTCTGAAGATGAAGGCTGTCCAGGCTGGTTTGGCTAAATCTAGCAGAGAGCATTCAGCAGAGGTTGTGGCTAGGCATGCACATACCCAAAGATCCACTCATCAAAGTAGTTTTATGCCTGGCAAAGCCCCCAGACCAAGCACTAGCTACCCTTGATGCAGAGCAGTATCTTAGTGCACAGCTGCCCATCCCAAGTAGCCTTTATAGCCTTTGCTAAAGCAGCACTGGTTCTTGTTCTTTTCTGAGCTGATAAAGGGTAAGATGAGGAGGGCAGGGTGTTCAACAGGCTCGGTGTGCTGCTCTTCATTGGTTTCTTGGAATTGAGGTTTGCCTTTCCCTGATGGGAAGTAGAAGAAGGTCGATCCTAATGGATCACTCGCATGCTCAGTGTTGACAAAGGCAAAGAAACACAGTACTTGCACTGTCTTCCTCCAATGGGTCTCAAGAGCAGAGGGAGAGCAACATACCTGGCACCTTTGTGTTTGTTGTCTTGGGTGCTGAGGACTATGGAGGTTCTGGCTTTGACCCTCCCCCCGCCCAATGGTTCCTCAGATGCTGGGATCTGGGGAGAATTGATTGCTATTCTCCCCTTCTTAAAAATGGGCACCACGTTGGCCCTGAGGACTGGAACAGGGCCAACATGGTGCCCATTTTTAAGAAGGGAAGAAGGGATGAGCTGGATAACTTTAGGCCAGTCAGTCTTACCTCTGTCCTTGGGAAAACACTGGAAAAAATCATTAAAGGGTGCATTTGTGAAAGCCCAGCAGGGGAAATGATGCTGAAAGAAAACCAGCACGGGTTTATCACAGGTAGATCCTGCCTGGCAAACCTTATAGCCTTTTATGACAGGTAAACAGGTAACACACTGCCTTGATACTGGAGCTGAGGCAGATGCCGTCTACCTGGACTTTAAGAAGGCCTTTGATACAGTTTCACATCCTAGTCTCACAAGGAAGATAGTAGGCTGTGGAGTGGATGCTTACACAGTCAGGTGGGTGGTCAACTGGCTTAGGGACCATGCCCAGAGAGTGGTGATGGATGGGTCATTTTCAACCTGGAAGGAGGTGGGTAGTAGTGTCCTGCAGGGTTCAGTCCTTGGACTGGTGTTATTAAATATCTTCATCAGCGATTTGGATGAGGGTGTGGAGAGCACCCTGTCCAAGTTTACAGATGACACCAAGTTATGGGGCAAAGTTAACACAGCAGAGGGCAGGGCGCAGATACAGGCTGATCTGGACAGGTTGGGTCAATGGGCAGAATGAAACAGGATGCAATTCAACAAAGACAAATGCAAAGTACTCCACCTAGGGAGGAGGAATCCCCAGCACACCTATAGGTTGGGGGGGGACCTTCTCAGCAGCTCAGCGGCTGAGAGGGATCTTGGAGTCATAGTTGACTCCAAGATGAACATAAGCCAACAGTGTAATGAAGCCATCAGCAAAGCCAATTGCACTTTATTGTGTATTAGCAGATGTATGACCAACAGATCAAGGGAGGTGATGCTCCCCCTCTTTGCAGCATTGGTCAGGCCGCAGTTGGAGTACTGTGTCCAGTTCTGGGCACCACACTTCAGGAGGAACACGGAGAATCTGGAGAAGGTCCAGAGGGGGCCACTTGCATGATTAGTGGCCTCCGTACAAAACCCTATGAGGGGAGGTTGAGAGATCTGGATCAGGATAAGGGTGGATCTGGATAAGGGTGGCCAGAATCTAGAACAGCCTGCCGAGAGACATGGTACTATCACCTAACTTGGAGGTCTTCAAGAGGAGGCTAGATAGGCACCTGGCTGGGGTCGTCTGACCTTGGTCCTTTTCCTGCCTGGGGCAGGGGGTTGGACATGATGATCCTTCGGGGTCCTTTCTGACTCTATTATCTATGAATCTATTGTCCTCGGGAAAGCTGCATGAAAAGGGGGTACTGAGTGGGCTCGACAGCTTCAGCCACCAGGAGACGGAGCCAGTATCCCAGCACATTCCATGCAGGCCTTTGCTCCTAACAGATGCTGTTGTGATGGCAAATGCTACCTGTGTATTTCAGAAAACTGATTTTTCCTCATGCCGTCTAGGATCCAAACACTATAGGGTTCTCCCATGTGATCAAAGGACTTCTTCTTGGAGGGATCAGGTGAGTTAGCCTTTTTACTTGGCCAGTCCAGGCAGTTTAACCGTCTCTTTCTGTGAGTATTGTTTTCTATGTTTGAGGCTTCAAATGCAGATGGGATGCTCTCCCTGCCTGTTTCACCACTGCAAGTACAAATTTTCCTACAGTTTTGGGAGCTCACGGTGGCTGGCCTGCCCACTGTTGGGAACAGGTAAATGCCCTTTGTCCCACTCAGACTCAAGCTTCCTCATCCCATCTCACCTGTTCACTAGCAGCCTTCAATGTTGGGAACAGAAGGTGAATTCTGGGGTTGGATCTAATCTCAACCTGCATCACTGTAATATTGCCTGATCGACTGTTAGCACAGTCGAAGAGGCTGCTGCCTAAATTCTTTTGACTGCAGCCAATTAAAAGCAGCCTTGGAAGCATGGCTAGTTCATAGGCTTTTGTTTCCCTTAGTAAAAACTGAAAGTACATGTAGGGACTCCAGGGCTGATGATACTGCAGTGAGAAAGCAGCTGATGACTTGAAATCAATAAAAGTCACAGAAATAGCAACTAATCTGTTGGTCTGAAATTTGAAATTATTTCTTAATTTTCATTTCTTCACTGGGATATGAAATAAACAACTGGATCTTTAGATACCAGGTACAGTGTAATATTAAAGGATCAAAGTTCTGCCCAAGCCTTGCTATACACAGGGCAAGCAAGGTCAAGGCACAAAAGCTGGCACACAAGGGGAGTGATGCAGTTGGCTTCACATCTGGCTGCCTTTGACTACCCTGCCCAAGTGACCAGGTACCCACTGACAGCTGGGTTTACTGGGGTGGACCATGATCTCATCTAAAACCTTCAAATGAAATCCAGATAACAACTGTGTTACCTTACCACCGGTTACCTGAGTGAACACAAGGAAGCACAGCTCAGAACCTGCGTTTAGAAGAAACTTATGCAGGAGTTTTTTGTAAATGATGAATATCTGTTTCCAACACAGAAGGTCAGAGCAGCATACATGCATCTTTCTGTTTAGTTTGAGATTTTTCTCTAGTTCTGAAATTTGGTAGTATAGGCGCTACAAATTCTCACACTAGTGGATGTTATTCTGAAAGCCCTGAGTCTATGGGTAATTTTGTTGAGAGAGAATCTCAGCTTTTGTTCTAGTTCTTGAAGTTATGGACAGAAACTGGAGTGAGTGAATTGCAAAAGCTCAAAATAAATGAAATGCAAACCAAAATAGTCTTTTTAAAAACAGAAATCTCATGATTTGTGAGGGGTGGAGGCTGACTCATGGCTTTTGACTGCTTAGGATAGGTAACACTGTAACGTTTGGGAAGGAGAGTGGGAGAAAATGGGGAAGAAAGGATCCTTTAAACAATTTGCAAAACTGAAATTGCAATTACTTACATCATAGCATTGGGAAGCTCACAAACATTCCAGGTGTGGGGGCTGATTGTAGGTTTCACAGTTAAGTGGTATTTCAAGAGTTGGATCTTTTAAGGATGTTTTCAGAAGTTACTCCAACTACCTCAGAGTCTACATGACAAATGCCAGGCTGTATTTATTTGTTAGATTGACAACAAAGGCTCAGGGCAGCTTAAAGAGACAAAATGTCATATAAAAACAGAGTACAATATGCAATAAAAAATTCTTAAGCAATACCTCAATTTAGCTTTACTTGCTGGATGTCCATCTGAATAAGAAGGTCTTACAGCACTGCTGGAAAATGTCCAGGCTCTGGTGGACCTCAAAGGGGAGGGAAATGCAAAGCTGATAAGCAGCTACTGAGAATGACCTGCCTTGTGTTTTTGTCAAACCAAGCCGGCTCTCTGATGGCTTTGTAGTTTGAGATGTGGAAATTCAGAATCTCAATTCTGCAGCTTGAGTGCTGAGTTACTTTTTGTAAGGACCTGCACCTATGCAAAAAGAACAAAGCCTATTTACTTTAAGATGCTGAAGTTGGAAAGGAATTTGAGTTCTTGAAATATCTCTTTAGAGGTGAAACTGATGTGCATTAGTTGTTGTTGACTTTTTTCATAATTGAATACTTGATGGGTTCAGGTTTACAGATTCACAGAAGTTTAGGGCTGGAAGGGATCTTGTGAGATCATCAAGTCCAGCCCCACTGCTCTAGGCAGGAAAGACTGATGGGGTCAAATAACCCCAGCAAGGTGTGCATCCAAAAGGTGGTTTTTGTTTGTTTTTATTTTGTTGTATTTTACAATGAACTGTTTTAAATCAGTATTTCAGTACATGGAATAAGTTAATCAGGCTAAAACATTCAACCTTCTCTTATGTTAATCTATCGTTACATAGGATATCTAATTATCTTGGCTTCATGCTGGTTATTGCAATAATTTCTAAAAGCAGATTAAACGGATGCTGTCTCCAGGCATACACATGGTTTCTGCTTTGGTTAAAGGGCTGGTGGAGATGTCTCCATATCCACAGTTTGCATACAATGCTTTCCGTGTCTCCTTAAGTGTTTGCAAGATCAGGACCTGTGCACGTGAAACTCTACTCACAGGGACAATTGTATTCACTTTGACAGAACACTTTATATGCAGGTATGTAAGTGCACGTTCAGCGAGTGACCATTCTAACAGTGAAGCTCTCTATTCATCTTCCATGGCTGAACTGTACGTTGGAGTTTGGGTTTGCTTTTGCCTTGGAGTTAATGGACTTCATTCCTTGTGATCAAGCAGTAAACAGTTCACACTTCTAGATCCAGAGGTCCAATGTTCAGTTTCCACTAAGGGACCTGATCAAGGTTTGTTACAAGTATGGGCAACGTTGAGGTCTTGGATCTGGGAGCAGTTCATCTTTGATTTCCGCCCCCCACAACAACCACATGCTTAGGGTACAAAGGAAGGTATTTTTCCCACTGCATGCTTAGGGCATGCAGGAAGCAGAGAAGCTCTATATCTGGTTGACCAACTTCAGTCATACTGCCTGGTTCCTTGACTCTTCCAATTCTGCTGAACCTGCAGTCTATCACAGATTCACACCATGATCAGTCCTCTACCCCACTCAAATTCTCCAGGAAAGCAAACAACTTCCTCATTCAGTGTGAATTTCATTTCCTTGTGTAAGCGCACAGGACCTCTTTATTCAGAGATCAGAGCTGTTGGTCATGTGGGAGGGATGAGGCGTATGACTGATGGGCAGTGGAGGCAAGATGCTGCTTCGGACCATCTATGGGAGAAACACGATGCATGCTGACACATCCAAAGTATTATAAATATCCGCCAATCTGCAGCATATCCCTACCTTTCTTTAGGAAGAACAGCAAGCTTCTTCAGAGCTTCTACAATAATTTATATACTGCTCACAGAGGGAGACAGAGAAATACCAATTTGAACCAGCAGGTAACTCCTCGCATTGGCATCACACTGTTCCAGTTCTCTCAGGTAAGTGGGGAAGGCAAGAATTTTCTGGGATTTGATATTTGCTGTGATTGAGGGTGATTTCATAAGGAAATTAAATGCAAATGTTTCTGATCTAATCTTAGAGGAACATTGGAAGGAAGGAAGACTGTCTTGTGTTTCCCAGCTGGGGCTCATTCAGCTGCTCTGTATCTGAGCATTGGGCTTCTGTGCTTGGAGTCTTGGGTCTTGTCTCTAAGTGACCTGAGGAGAATTTGGCCAACTGGCGTTGCTCTGGAGGGACTTAGGAAGGAGAAGAAGGAGTGTCACTTCTCACTGGATAAAATGTATTCTAGGCACAGAGTGTTTCTTGCTTACCTAGAGCAGCTGTTCACAGAAATGAGTCTGCTTCTGTGACTTGTCCTGGTGGTAACGGCTGTAAGCCCCAAAAAGCTCATTGTTTAAATAGACCAGACAAAGGGTGAGAGGGGAAACTGAGGCATAGAGTGGTGAAATGATTTTCTGAACAGTACGTAGCAGAGCCAGGAATTGGCTTAGATTTCCCAATTGCCATTCCAGTGCTTCTCTAGGTCCCTGACAAAAGCAGAGCAATTGCACACAAATTATATTGTTCCTCCAAACTCTTCCAGCTTGTTGGAGGCGAAGAGCTCACATTGGTTGGTGAATGTGAAATAGCTGTAGCAGAGTAGCTGGGGTAAGAGAACTGTGTGGGCAGCAGTGCAGTGAGTTTCACATCCTTTTTCTCCAGGGTCAGTTCAGGTAGAACTAACAATTCCACCCATGTCTTGCAAAATGTTACGTCCCTACGCAATGGTTTTGTAAGACATCGTTGCTTCTGGAGCTGCTGCTGGTCAGCTTTCAATTCCAAAACCCATTTCCTTCTCAGTTGCAGTTCTTTCTATTATGTTGAAACTAAAACATGTTTAAGTGGTAACTGCCTTGTTGGTATTTATTATGCAATTGCCCAGAATCCAGAGGTTGCTAAAGAAATTAATGCAAATATTAATGATCAGCTACTTGGATAGGATACCAGTAGTAATAAGTAGGGGGAGAAAATATTATTGGGGGGAGGACAGCGGGGCGATGTGGGGGCACGCCCACCTGACCCCTGCCCCTCCCTCCCACAATCCCATTGTAGGGGCCAGCATGCGCTGGTGCTATATGCATGGCGGCTGCACTGGGCACAGTGCTGCAGTGGTGGGGCATGGCAATGGCACTGTCACTGGCCACCGCAAAATTAGTCTGGGGGGACTAAGCCCCATTAGCCCTGGCCTTCCACTGCCTATGCCAGTAGTGGCTCAGCAGACTGGATCTTTGCTTAACTCAGGTGGGCAAACCACACCTAGTAATGTGATTGGACTGAATATCTTGGCAAGACTGAGTTTAATTTGCTACAGGTGTTTCCTGCAATGGTACCAGCTGTATGTAAAAGAAATAATAATGATAATAAAAAATAAAAATAAAAAACCTCCAGAAAAAAACACCCAACAAAAAACACAAAAAAAACCCACCCCCAAAAAACTCCATGTTGAAAGTATACTACCACTTTTACTTGTACCAGTAAGTACCCTCAGATGAGCTTTAGCAGGTTACAAGTTGGGTTTGAATTAAGCAGTTTCAATTTGTAGTATAAACCTACACAAGGAAAATGTATGTTAGTCTTATCCCAGTTCTGCAACATTGTATCGCCATGCTAACTCAGCATATTGACCGCTCAAATTCTTCACAGGACATCCCATATGCTGAATATTACACAGCCCTCTGGCCAGAAGCATATGGGA
>NW_017728983.1:4992968-5009430 GCF_001723915.1 Gavialis gangeticus
CTCTGGGATACTGATCTGACCTCACTATTGTTGTTCATGGGCAGGAAGTCTCCATTTCTACCGATACGGGGTGAGAGCCTGGTCTTGGTGCAAATATAGAATAACTCCCTCCAGAAATGAAGTTGTTCCAGATTTAACTCAGGACAAATGACTGAAATTTGGCCCAAGAAATTTAAGATGAATGACCTGAGGGAGGAATCTTTGTAACATGATTTCAAAGGGGCATTTTAATGTGAGATTTTGCTCCTTAAATAAATTCTGGTTGTTTAGTTTGGAAATCCCAGAAAAGTACCCTTGAGCCAGCTCTGGATCATATCAATGTCTTATGACATCTTGCTTATTTGTAAGAGAGCTTTTTGCCCATTCTATAGACTGCAATGCAAAATTTCACCTTGCTGCTGGGATCCTCTCTTAGCTTGAGCCATGTCAAAAAGTGGTGCGACTAAAGGCTGAGAACCAAGAAACCTGAGTTCTATTTCCAGTTTTATCACCAGCCCTCATTGGCTTTTACTAATCCCTTGCCTCTCTGTGACTTCCCTGTCTTACAAACACAGAAACTGAGGTGCACACAGTATTGGTCTCCTTTGTTAAAGCACCCTGGAATCTAGGTACAAAAAGGCTGACTCGTATCAAGAAAGAACGTCTCTCACTCTCTTTCCCCCATTTTCCTCCTCTGTGCAGTACTCACTCACTGACAATGTGTGTAGGAAAGTGCACTCGAATCCTGGGCCCATGCCTGCTTGTCTTGGGAACGCTCTCCATTGCTGTCAACTTCTTCCTCCTTTTCCCCAACTGGTCATGGAAGTACCTACAGGAGGGCCACATCACCAAGCAGGCCATGCAAGCACCAGGCATCTGGGGAGGAGGCATGATTGTAAGTAATGTGACCTGTCTGCCTTACCTCAGCAGTTTTGTGTGCCGTCTCGGAGGTAGCGCTTCCAAAGCGAGCTGTAGGAGCAGTAGTCAGAGTCCACGTAACTTCTATGAAACACCCCTGCATGTCTACACTTCCCACTTTCTCCTAAGCATTTTGCATGTTAATGTCTGAAACCAATGCACAGCTCCACAACACCCAGTGAATCAGTAAAAAGACTCCCATTACCTTTAATTGGTTTGAATAGCCCTAAAAAGAAGAAAATCATTTTACAAGCATCTTGGAATATTAACATACTAAAAGAATAATTGGCTATTTCCCAATACAGTGTCCTTACATAGTGTTATGAGCATTAGTGAGCAGCACTGCCCTGTCTGCATTTTTCCCCTTCTCATGGCTCTGGCATTTTGTCTGTTGCTAATCTCCATTTCTCTGAGGATGCTTCATGAAGTTGCCTTCCTTTAAGGTCAAACAGATCTAAACAGATTAACAGCCACCCATCAGGCCAATGAGTAAAACCGCTGCTCTTCACACTGAAGTTGCCCAAAATAGCAAAACTTTCCTCCAAAAATGATTGCATGATCAAGTGTTCATGGATGTCTGGCATGGAGCCAGCTGAAATAATAATCAAATAACAAATCTGCCAAATGTTGTGGTTGTTCCCTAGGTGATTATACTGAGACCAACTTGTTCTCATGTCAACATAACTGGCAGAGTCTCCCCATGAGACTGACGTTTGTAATAATTCCTAGATTGATTCAAATAGTAATTACATGATATTACTTGTTAAAAGTTTTCATCTGTTTCCCAATTTTATCTCTTTATGAATTATCATCTTCCATTTTGGATACACATGGTTGTGTTGCTTATGCCTTACTTTTTTGCAAGCTGCTCTGCCTGGCACTAATTTGGGGGTTTTTAAGCATCAAAACAGTTATTGAAAAAGCAGATCAAGGCAAACAGAAGCTGCCATGTGGAGTCTACAGGCTGATGTTAGATAAAGTTTGTTGTCTGTACTGCTTTTATCTTCAGGGTTGTTCACAGATTCCTCATTTCTCAAGGAGTTCCCCACTATCAGAACCTCCATGACTGACTTCAGTGGGGCTCTGCGCAGCTACAGGCATCTATCCCTGGTTAGCTCTTGGCAGAGCTGTTGCATTTAAGTCTATACTACTGGAAGTTAATGTATTCCATGCTGAATAGGGGGTGACAACTCTTTTCGTACAAGGTCAGAGTGAGGGGTAGGAAAGAACATGTCAGCTCTTGATACCAGCAGCCTGCCCTGTTCCATTCATCCTGAATCTGTGCTCCCCTTCTTCAGGTTCTTTTGGCTGCAACTCACATCACAGCTGTTGGATGGCGATGCGGCTGTTTCTCTGACTGCGGAACTTGGAGGAATGTAAGGCACAGATTCATGCCATTTGTGGGAAATGTACTGGTTTTGGCAGCAGAGCGAGGTTCCAAGCCCACAGTTGCTGAGACAGCAGGATTCCCCAGACCAGTCATGTCTAATGCCGCTGGTGTTGGATAGCACCAACAGTGCTTGACAGACTTTGCATGCAAGTGGGAAGGAAATTATCTTTGCTTGTGTTTCCCGTAGTGGCAAAGAGGGGAAGGACAGTACAGTGCTTCTGAGGCCCATGTCCAGTTAATTCCCTCATCCTCTACTGACTTGCTATGAGTCCTTGGACAGCTCATTGACAGCATGTCTGGCAGTCCCTGCAACAGCAGCATAGGCCAGCTGTCAGCAACGTTTTCTAGTGGCGAGCCAGCATGATCCAGGTGGGCTGGCGCTAAGACCTGGTTGCTTCTCCCTACCACCCAGCTACAACACAGGCAAAGTCCCCCAGCTCTGCAGGTGAGATCCAGTGGTTCCACAAGCTGGATCTGGCCCATGGGCCATAGGCTGCCAACCTCTTGCTGCAGTGCAGTTCTTTTCCCAACCAGGGATTTTGAGGATCAACCACACAACATTAAACATGGTTGCCCTCAGTTATTACAGTATTGGGGCCTAGTTAAGAACCCTGGGTCATTAGCATGTGTCCTCTTAGCTGCATGGCTTCTGCTCCTCTTGTTCACAAGAGGATGAGAGATTTACACACACAGCATTTGGATGTAGTAGAGGTCATGTACCATCATCACCCAGTATTCACATTCTCCCTCTCACATAGTGCTAACAACCAGACACTACTGGTTTGGATGAGGATAATGGTAAGATGCCTCTTCAGCTCACCCCTCATAATGTAGGTCACCATTCACCTAGCATCTGGCATTAAGACTGTCTTGGGCCCTGGCACAGATGTGAGCCCTTCTCTCCTCCCATTTACCCACTAGGTTTAGTCAAGAGAGACCTCCCTAATAATCTTGCCCCATAAAGCCAGTCTTTCCAAAGTGCCCACTGCATCTGGGTGCCTACCAAGCTACATAAGAGGCACTGAGTACAGCCCAGCACTTCTGTACATTGCATCCTGCTTTCTACTGGCTGGGCACTCACAAACCATAGCTGCTTCGGAGATAAATGGCTGCTGAATGTCACTGAGTCGAAGTGGATGAGAGGTTACAAAACAGGTGCAAAGTGAGAAGACCAGATGTAGTTTTCTTCTGCATTTATCCACCCTGGTAACAGAGGGTTAAATGAATGAGAGTACATGGCCTGATCCTCCGCAGCTTGTGCCCCTTATTTGTGCACACCAAATGCTGCCACTGGGCATTGATACTGCACACCCAGTGGACTCCAGGGGCAGGACCATGAGGGGCTGAGGCTTGTGCTGTGGTTATAAAGAAGCCTGGCTGGGAGCTGAAATGAAGCGATGCCTTTAATTCAAGTTCTATAGCAGTTGCAAGAGCGCTTAGTTTCTGCCACTAGTTTAAAGTGCAGTCCCTGAGGCTAACCTTTAAGGCCTCATATTTCTTCTCATAGCCCCAGGCTGAGCAGATGGCAGTCCTGGCCCCAAGCAAGGCCCTTGGAACTTGGTGAGGCAACAAAATATCCCACGTGGAATTACACATTCATGCCTGTGTCTTGTACCCCCAGCTGTTCCTTTCCATCATCTTATCGGGACTGGCATTGCTGGGATCTGCTGCCTGCTTTATCATGGCTGGACTAGGCTTGACAAATGGACCCCTCTGTCTGTTCAATGATTCAACCCACAACCAGGTTGGAATTCAGCACTGGAATTATCCTTTCTCGGACACAAGCAGCCAAGACTTCATCTCCAGGTGAGAAGTGACCTTGTGGAGCATGTTATGCCAAACTAAAGGCCAAATGTCCACCCAAGCCTAGTGAACGATTGGGCCAGGGTAGTTAAAGCCTGCCTGATTCTGTAGCCTATGGCATGCAAGGGGGCAATAGGGCCAGCATGTCTGGCTGCCTTTCATGCCCCAGCAAGAATGGCCCAGTGCCAATTAACAGCTGGATCCACTGATGGCAACCTTTGATACATGTCTCATATCTCACCCCTCTGGAGCCATAGTGAAACCCCTCACTGGCTTTGTACCAAGACCCACACAGCATGTTCAATAGCAGGGCTGGAAAGGGGCTCATGTCTTCACCTTGTTTAGACAAGCTCAGGAAGGACTCTCGTGTTTCATCATTTAAAAAAAAAATTGTCAGTATTCTTTTCCTGCTTTACACAACATAAGGACAGGTATGAAAGGTTGCCTTTTCCCCAAAAAAGGCTTCTTTTTTTCTTACCTGTTTGCTCCCTTTAGATATGTAGGTCTTACTCAGCTGGAAAAACCCCATAGTATTAGCAGAGTAGGAAGGAATTTTTCAGTATTTTTACTACTGTTTTATAGCTATTAATTTAAATGGCTGGTGAAAGTTTTGAAGAACGCAAGTGTTTGTTAAAGCACAGTCCCCTTCCATCAGTTGAAGTGTGAGGGCTCACAATAGACATCTCAGACCCCAAGAAAGGCTTTCAGAAAGCTAGGGAATATCAGACCAGGTTCTTGATACTGCTAAGGTTTAAAAAAAAAAAAAAGAAAGCCTACCCTGTCCAGCACTATGAAACTAAAGAGGACATTTTCATGCTATTCAAAATCACCTGCAAATCATCCCTTCAGAAGTCTGTTTGCTACTGTCTCATGCCCAGACACTGTCTTTAAGGGCTGACAACTATCTGTTTAACCAATCGCTCTGGACCTCAGTCTGCATTGAGCCCCCTGGTATCGTACCGTGGAACATCAGCTTATTCTCCCTTCTGATGATCATCAGTACAGTTGAGATGGTCCTGGCTTCCCTTCAGATTATCAATGGTTTCTTTGGGTGTCTCTGTGGATTTTGTGAAGGGAAATAGGTAAGTTCAGCTCCTAATAATTTCCTACTGATGCTTTTTCTCCTCTCTCCCTCTCCCACCCTCCCACGAATGGTGCCGCAAAGGACTTAAGAAGAAATGTTCAGACAATACAACTTGACTTCAGTACGTTTTCCTACTGCTGGGATAGATTTTGTTGCTGTTTGCACAGAGCAGCAGTAGATTTCAGAGCAAACTTAATGTTTACAGGACAGAAAGGCAGAGGCGTGCGAGGGCAGTGATAAGTTTCCAGGAGTGCGCGTGTGTGGAAGGCAGAAGGAGTAATCAGAGGTGTAACAGGACAACAGTATAGCTGATGCAGTGGTTACACATAAAGGTAGTGAGAACTTCCAGCTGCCACCATGTCAGTTGTGCAGTTGTGCAGCTGTTATTTCCCTGCCCCACCCCCCAAAATCAGGGCCCAGTTGCCTCCATTGCCCTGCCTTAGTTACGCTACTGGGGGTAATTACCCCAGGCTGCTGTTTGCTTGGGGGCCACTGAAAGCCATGTAGTAAGCCACACTGCCCATAGACCCCACACACTGGGGGAGATTTCATAGACATTAGGGCTGGAAGGGACCTTGGAAGATCTTCGAGTTCAGCTCCCTGCCCCAGGAGCAGGAAGTCAGCAGGGATCATAGGATCTCAGCAAGATAAACATCTAATTGTCTCTTGAAGGCGTTGAAAATAGATGCTTGAACCACCTCCGGCGGCAGTCTATTCCAGACCTTGTGGGCTCGGACAGTAAAGAAATTTTTCTTTATGTCCAGCCTGAATCAGTCATGGAGGAGTTTGTGACTATTTCACCTTGTCATCCCTTGGGGCGCTCTAGTGAACAGATGTTCCCCCAGATCCTGGTGAGCACCCCTGTTGAGATGTCTCTAGATTTTCCCCTGCACCTATGAAACCATCCTCCATCCCATGCTCTAGGATACCAACTGCTGCTCTGACTTTTGGGCCCAGAGGGACAGCCCCGTGCAATCCTGTGCAGCACCAAGGCAGAGGAGGTCTGGGGTGCCCTTCCACGGCTGTCATTGCTTCCCATCCTCACTGTGCCTGCTTGCAATGCTGGGAACCCATCCTTAGGAAAAGAAAACTTTCTGGGAGTCTTTTAAACCTAGTTTAGAGCTGTGTCTGTGCAACCAAGCAGTTCCTGTGCCCTGGGTAGTGGCAGCAGGCAAATGGTGGCAGCTGCAGCAGCAGTTGCCATTCTTGCACCCCCTCTAGGGCTAGTGCCTTGGTCACCCAACAATAGATGCACACACTTCGAATGCACCCTGATGCTGTGAATGGGCAGCCTTCTCAAGTGGAAGCAGCATAGCCATGTCCATATGGTGCCCCTATCTCCCATCAGTCTTAATGAGCTCACCCCCACACTCAGAAGCTCACCACCATGGGCATACCGCTGACTGTTTCGAAGGCAGCCCACTGGTTGCAGCTTGGGATGCTGGAGGGCACCACTCCCAGGTGTGCTGAATTCATCACGTAGAGGTGCTGTCCATTTCAGCTAGTGGCAAATGTCTTTGTAGATGAGTAGACATGTAGTGATAGGCCTGGTCATTAGAGTGGAGCTGGAGCCAAGTGAGTTTTAACCATTGTCCTGAGTAGGGTTTAAAAGTGTAAGGAACTTATGGCACAGGCTTAACGGTATCAAACTCAAATGAGGGGAGGGGAATTTAGGCTATAACACAGTCTACTTGAGGTACTAAACAGTGTATTTGTGGGTGCGGTTTCCATTCAAACTAAGCCAGCTTTTTTTTAAACCCCCCCCCACCTTTTTCGCAAACTAAGCCAGGCCTTAGCAGGCATGAGTCAAGAACTGAGGGAGCACTTTGCTGTCACAGTAAGAGTCCCAGTGTTGCTTTCATCCCAGCACAGTATGAACCAGAGCATTCATGTGTACAGCTGTATTTTTGACTGCTGCACCCTCTAAAACTGCTCTGGGCTTAGGCATGAATCATTAGAGAAGGAATTTCTGTGCTTTCTTCCTCTTGGACATAAATCTCACAGGGGGGTAGAATGTTCTTTTATCAAAGCAGATTTAATGTCTTGATTTTTCTTGCAGGTTCAGTGCACTCCAGACTTGTGTGTTGACTGGAATGGACTGTGAAGAGTAGAGGAACAGTTTTCCTGAACCTCGAGTTGTCCACACCTGTAAGACATTTACGCTTATCATGGTCTCCTGGAGAGACCCATTAGGTGACCACTCCTGGTTAATCTCTTGGATGGGAGTTTTTAATGCTCTCAGAATTGCTACTACCAAGTCAACTCCCTGCACTGGCTGCAGCTGGAGTGCTGGCTTGGTGCTTTGTGTTATACAGACTGCAGTAGTTTCTGTAGGAACACAGTGTACTGAATCACTGGGACCATTGTAAGGATTTCATCTGGCTCCTACAGGCAGAGACCAATTGCGGGGGGGAAATCCACTAAGCCTGTTTCACTAGTTTGGAAAGGGGGTGACATGTCTTGTTGCTGGCAGAGGGGGAATGCACAGGCCCTTCCTCCAGGGGAGATAAAGGTGCAAGCCTAGAAAGATGCCAAGCACAAAATGCTACATGGGCCAGGGGTCCCACTGGAGAACAAATGAAACTGGAGTCAACTGACTTGGATTTTAACACCCTACCAGGATGTTTTATTCTGCCTGGGGGAAAATCCCATAGAGGCTGGCAGTCAACTGACCTTGGAAATGAGCCTGTCAGAGGACTAGTGATTAACAGAGAGGGGGAGAAACTCTGGGTGGAACATGTGAACCATAAGCTGACACTTGTGCTAGGGGCGGTGGCTCTTGCTCATCACAAGGAAGGGCACAAGCCCTATGTTTTTCTTTTTGCGCAACTGAGGTGATGTCTGACTAGATAGTGAACTAATATTTATAGTGGCTTTAATCCAAGAGAATCTTTTATTTTTTCACTGCCTCTTACTTATTTTCTCAGAAAAACCTGTTTTCTCTAATAAATCTACATGTAGGATGACTGGGCTAGATCCTTCCTGACACCTCCCTTGAGTGTGGTCCTTGTTCAGCCTCTCTGAGGAAAGACACCCCCATTTTTGGCCTCCAGAGAGTACGAGGAGAGATTTGTTTATCTGAGCTGTGGCTGAAGGATGTTTAAAGAAGGACTATGGACTCTTATCCCATCACCTGGATTAGCTTTTGTGACCCCTTTGTTCCTGTGAATTCTTTGTTTGTGTGCCTCTCCCAGCACTGCCCCTTCCCGCTTCCTCTCCCTCCTCTTTTCTCACTTTCTGGATTCATATCACTCAGTCTACTTTATACACTGCTCTAAGCCTCTGATGAAGTGAACTCCAGTTCACAAAAGCTTGCGTTCTATATAGATTTTGTGGGTGAATGGATAGGCGGTGTGGACTGTGTAACAGGTTTTTAGTGTGCTTTGATCTGCCAAGTGAACCACAGGGGCCACTTGGCAGAGTGTTGGAGGTGGATTTATATTTATTTGTGTGTGTGTGTGTGTGTGTGTGTGTGTGTGTGTATAGAGAGAGAGAGAAATTAATATTTTTGCAAAAAACAAAATATATAGATTTTGCTGAGCTAGTCTATATAAGGTGCATATCTTTCCTGCCTTCTGCCTGACTTCACTAACTACCTCTCAAGGATACGCTCCCCACAGGGAGCTGGGATGGAAAGGGCACCAGTCAGCACAGGCTTTGCAAGAACATCATAGTATCATAGTGCTTAGGGTCAAAGGGACCACTTGCTTATCAGTTCAACCTACACAGCTTAGGCTAACCAAGAAAGACTGAACTGATTTAGCCTCAGGCTTTTTGACTGTCTGAACTTAGCCTTAGTACTTGAAATGAACATTGCCAGCCAGTGGAATTAACACCAGCTATGACAGACCCCAAGTCACTGATCCTCAAAGACCAAACACTGACAGCTGTTTGGAGCAGTGGGTTTCTGGGGAGTTACATAAATCCCTGGTACTGAGACTGAAGTAGCCTGCCCCTGTGGTCACCAAATGCTTCCTCTATCAGGAGCAGGAGTCCTCCAGCCCTATGTGGGGTAAACCTCTCCTGCTCTAGTGAGGAAGGTACCAGAGCTCCTTCCAGTCTGTGTTACTTATAATGACCAGGATTGTTTGGTGGGTATGCACTTCTCTTTGTGAGGCTCTGCTTGCGTGTCTCTCTCTCAACCTAACAGACATTTGAAAATGGACCCTTTTGCAGGGAAGGTTTGGCCATTTGACTTTGACTTTGTTTTCTAGTCAAATGCAGTATTGGACTATGAGCAGCAGGTGACAGCAGTGGGTCAAAGATGCTTCCCTAAATGTATGTAGAAGTAAATTGAATGGGGACACAATTACTCTGTTTTTTTTCCAGCCTCTGAGCCTCCCATTCCTTATGGTAGAGCAGTAATTGTCAACTAAGGTGCTGTAGCACCTTGGGGTGCCTTGAAATCCTTTCAAGGGTACCATGAAGTGTTAACAATATTAGGTGTGCAAATATAATTCACAATCTAAACCTAGAGATTTCAAATAAGAATCTAGAGTGTCTAAAACATTCTGCCCTGTTGTGATCTTTCTGAGTTCTTTGCCACAGAAGAATTGTTTTATTGTTTTTCCATAGTGAAAGCTAAGAGTTGGCATTTTCCAAGGGGTGCCTTGCATCTAAAGGAGGGTGCCTTATGTCTAATGAAGGGTGCATCGAGTGTAAAATAAAGGTTGTGAACCACTGCTGTAGAGAGTCAGTCTACTTAAACTGTTGCTGCCATGGCAGTAAACTAAAACAAACTTGCACTGCTACAAATGCTGGCAACCATCCTGGGAGTTTTGCAGATTTAATTGTATTTTTATTTATTTATTTATTTATTTTACCAGCAGAAGGTAAGAGGGTGAAAAAATGGATGGTAGCAGTACAAGACTGCTGTAAGAAATCTGCTTCAATTGCAGACATGGGTAAAAAGCACAGGTTTATCTTCCATGGATTTTAACGCTTCTGCCTACAAGCTCAGTATCCTACCAGTTCAAAAAGGAGCGATGATATAAGGGGGGGAGGGTATCTCGCTACCAGCAGAACAGGACCCCACTAAGGACCCTTCTGCAGTTCTGATAAGGACTGGGGTGTCTCGAGCCGAGTGCTAAATCTAGAGGTGGAAGTCATCCACCCAGTACAGTAAATTTTGGCAGCTTCAGGGTGAGGTCTAACAAATGATCACCTGCTTGGGCAGAAACTCAGAGTCCAGGCTGTTCTGTCTGCTGTTGCAGAGCTTGATTTCACAACTGAGGCATGTAAATCCAAAATTATAATCCAAGCCCGTCTCATTCAGTTGCAGTATAACCCTGGAGGTGACTAACCCATTAGGTGCCTCCCTGCTTGACCATGTGCATTTTTCACAGTCCTTTTAGCAAGAACCAGAACTCAAGGCTCTCAGCTGAGTGCCCCAACCATAGGGTTGCACCTCTTGCTGGCTCTCCTTACAGCCCAGAATTTGTGTGCTTGAAGCGGGGCCAGTGGGTAGTCAACAGGAGGGGTGTGTGGTAGTTCTACCCAAACTGGTCTCAAGCTTCATAGTCTGGCACTCTCCTGGCTTGTGGGAGCTGTGGGTCTGAACACCCTCAGGCTAAGAAGGGCATTGAACCAGGTCTCCCACTTTACTCAGTGCTCTGACCTGTAGGCTATTCAGCAAGGAAATTGCTGCTGCTCATTTACTATACTTTAAAAGTTAGGCCTATACCTAATTCTACTCTCAGGTGAAACAAATATCCAAGGCCTACATCCAATAAGAATTGCAAGACAGCACCGATGCCTTTTTCCCTTAAACTCGGCCCAGGTACCTCAATGAAAGAGGGTGAAGTTGTTAGCTGCCACAGCCCAGCAAGGCTTTTGGGAGATGTTGATTTCCATCACCTGAGGAGCTGACTTAAGGTTGTCCATTGCCAAGACTGTTAGAAAAGAACAATGGTGCCCCTGTGCATGCTTTGTTAGGAAGCAATCTGATTTTCCCGATTTTAGATTTAAAACCCTTTGACTGGGTCATAAAGGTGGTTTTTTTAATTTAACTTGCTTTATTAGTCAGAATGCAGATTGACTTGCCCTCTCCCCCCTCAATGCACTTTACAGTCTTAAGTTCTAGGAATCATTCTTTTATGTGCATTTTTATAGATTTGCCTTCCAGATGATGGTCTTCAGTGTTAAATTCTTGTCTGCTAGTTTAAATAAACGCAGGAGGCATCTACCCTAAGGTTTTTAGCATGGTTGACAAGAAGCATCACTTCCATTCAACTCAGTTGTCTTGCTGCTGAGGGGCAGTTGAAGAAAATACAAACGGTTTTTAAAGCACTCTTATTTTGCCAGCGCAATGTACCAGATTGCACTGAGAACTCCAGATGAAGGTTTCCAGCATAGTTAAAAGTTACAGACTGGAAAATGTGAGTCCTCACAGGAAGACATGGCTGTTATGACTTATAGCTAAATATGTCATTATGTAGCAGCCACAGTTGAGCTAATGATGCCATTCCTACAGTGTGTCTTTGTCAGCATGCCTTTCAATTTGCACATTGTTTGGATATATTCAGACCAGAAAGAGACCACCTGACCTCTGTTTGAAGGCTACAAGCTACATGCAGTGTTCTCTGATGTTGCTTGGGTAGGTCCCTTGATATTCAACAGGTACTGGATCATATCTATGCTGAAGTCTCATGCAAAAGTGATGCTGACAACATGGGTACTGATACATGATGCATTTATTGAAAAGCTTGTCAAAAACGCATACAATTTTTAACTTTAATGTCAAGTCTACTTAAGAATGACACAACTTTAACTTCAGGACTTTAACATTAAGTTAAGGCCATCTGAGGCTATCAGCAGTGGGAGAAATTTCTTTCCATGAACAGGAAATAGTAAACTGCCATAACAGTAAATTCCAAAAATCAAACTTGGAGAGGTACAAAATCCATGTGAATTCACAAATGTGATGAATAAATTTGGTAAGAAAAAAGAGGGGAAAGTGAATCTGAAAGGGAAATGAGGGCATTTAATCCACCCCCATCCATGGTACAATCTCTAAACCATTTCAGACAAGAGAAAAATGGTTTGCCTTGACACTTCCAAACAAAATATTTTCTATTTAAAATCTGACCTAAAGACAAAAAGTCAAAGTCAGCCTAAGCCCAAAACAAAGAATAAAAAAATTCAGTTTGGGTCAAGTTTAAATTAGTTTTGGTTAGGCTCAAACCAAGTTTTTTTCCTCCTTCAGATTCTCAAATAAGCCATCCTGCCAAAAAATACACACTCCCTCTGCTACCAAAATAATTGATTGTGAGCATACAGCCCTCTGCATAGGGCTACTTCTCCATTCATAAAAGGAAAGACAAAATATTTCTATTGTCTGCATCTTTTGCCTTCATCTGTTTTTAAAGGAGTGAGAGACAGAAACCAGACTAGGCCTCACAGTTTTAGTTTTAAGGGAGAGAGGTTTCAGTTCTTTCTAAAGTTGTCTGCTTTCCATCCCCTTAGGCAGCCAGGAGTCTCCTCTCCCCCAACACTGAAAAGGCCAGTGCCTTTCCCTGCAGCTGGGCAGTTACTAAGAATATGTGAGGAGGTGTCTCTCCTTCTGTGCTGTTTCCATCTAGGAAAACATGAGACGGGAGATGGGTGGCCTCAACCTAGCCCTAGTGAAGGATGTTTATTATTGCTAGCATTAAGTACCCCTTAGGCACACTATTTGTGTACTGCAGTGCTGCCCCTTGCTTGCCTTCCCCTGTTGCCCTTCCATGTTCTCCAGTTACAGATAAAGCTGTAGACACAACTTTGGCTTGAGCCCCATTTTCCTTGACACCCATTCCCACCTTCTGTAGACTATACACACAGCACCCCCATTTCCTCGTGACCACAATTCCTGCTTCCTCTCATCATGGTCTCTCAGGAAGACAAGACTAGAAGCAGTCTCCTAGGCCACTGAGTTCAGTCCCCTGTGTTCAAGACAAACCTTAATTGAAAAAATCCTCAGAATTGAAGATCAAGGCTCAGAGTCCCTCCCTCAGTGTTGGTCAATGCCATCCATTGTTCCCCTGCACAGCCCATGACAGCTTTCTCCTTTGCAACCTGTGAACTCCTTGAAGGAGGAACTTTGCCTTCTTGGCCTGCAAAAGCCAGGCATTGCCAACATTATGTGCATCATGGAACAAGTGCTACCTCCATTCCATAAGATGAGGAAAATGAAGCACAGAAGTGAAAGCCAACACGTGCAAACCTGAGACACCAAAGAAATTAACATACATCTGTATTTGGACATCTAAAATATTTGCCTGCTATGCAGGCAGCTAGGGGCATTTATACACATGTTCCAGTGGAGGGGGAGGGTGGGACACTTTAATAAGAGAGGCTCCAAGAGCCACTCTAATTAAAGTGCCTGGGGTATCACAGGTATCATTGTCCCCCATGCTGAAAAATGGCAGCAGGCCTTCAACTAAAATACATTGAACAAGCTTTAGTTAAAGCGCCGCGCCGCCATATTTCAGCATGGGGACACTGATACTTGTGACGCTGGAGTCTGCTAGAGCGCGGTAATTACCAAGCTCTGACGTGCTATAATTACAGTGCATTGGAGCAGCCTCAATGCACATATATAGGCACCTTTGGTGTCTAACTCAAGTGACTCACCCAGTCGGTTGCAGATCTGGGACAGACCCTGATGCATTTTTCTAGTCCTTCCCTTGTACCCTTTCCTCAAGCCCCTGCTTCCAAGTTTTCATGATTTAAATAGAATTCTGTCTCAGGACCCACTATGGAAAACTGTTCAGAACAAGCTGCCCATGGAGGAAGTAATAGAAAATAGACCTAGGATGAAAGGTAAAAAAGGGGTTTTACCCTTTCGATGAAAAGGAGAGCAAGATAGCTCCATTCAAAATTTCCACAAGCTTTTTTTGATGTGGAGTCCAATGCCAACCAACAAGGCATGTCTGCTGCATTAGCTAAAGGATGAGGAGTTTCTAAAAGATGCAAATAAAGGCATAGGGTGCAAGATAGCAGGACTCAGCCTCCACTGCCTCTTAGGCTGATCAAGAACACGTTGCTCTTATTTTAAAAGAATGATTTATCCTGCACTGATGTTTGTGATTATTTGTAAAAACGTATGGACATGGTTTTCTTATACTGCTGCAAGGTAAACTGCCTATGTAGGTAAGCCTCCTGCCACATGTCACATATATTACATGATAAATTTAGACTAACCACGTGTGCAAAGTAATAATTACACCATAAACATGTCCGCCCAGTTACAAAAAAAGCCAGCCAGCTACACAGCTAGTGTTTGAAAATGCGTAACAACTTTATATCTGGTTTCTATCCAGCTTTAATTTGAATGTGTGGCAGGGCCCTAACACCATTCTAGGCTATTAACTCAGCTCATGGGTTTGATCTCACAAACTTTTGCTTACAGGAATAAGCCTTATTCATGCATGTTTAACACTACTGGCTTTGGTCCAACTGTTTGTATGACTACGGGTGTACCATTTCCAGCCTCCTTGAATCGTATAGGCTAAACACCACCTAGTGTAAATCAGCATAGCTGAACTGACTTCAATGGAACTATGCCTGTTTACACCAGCTGATGATCTGGCCCCCTGGCTATTCAGCCTGAGCAGAAGCTAACAGCTTCATGTCCTTCAGATGCCACCATATAGAAACTTCCATCCTGCACATCATTCTCCTCCACTGTGGCATTGAGGAGGTGAGAGCTAGTGAATCTGGTCCTCTAGGACAGTGGTCTCCAAACTTTTTTGATCATGCACCCCATCAGTAAAAAATTTTTGTCCACACCCCCCCAATATATGTATACTTATTTATTTATAAATTATATACATGTACTACTGTACTAATATATTACATACATTAGAAAACATACACAAAAATAGAAATTAAAAAAGTTGAGATAAAGATGAAATAAGCAATATTTTTTAAAATTTTTTAAATTTTATTTATTAACAGTACAAAAACATTTTTGCTGTCACTAAAAAAAATTATTATTTTTATGCTTCATAAAATATGCTTCATTATTTTTGAAAATCTTGGTTTAACACTTTGATACAGCGATTCGAAGGTCTGGTTCTAAGTTCAGTTTATTTGGATACTTAGTTTTAATGGCTGTCATAGCTGAAAAAGATACCTCACAAAGATACACAGATCCAAATTGAAGAAGCGCATCTTTGGCTGCGCTTACTAAATCATGATACTCATTTTTCAATCCCATCCATCAATTATGCAAAGGTTTTTGTTGAAATTCGGCTAGTAAAGTTCCATCTTCCCTGATGTCAATCAGTTGTTCTTGCAAACTAATCGGAAGGTGTTGCATTTTTATATATCAAAACCCACTGAAACTCTTTGTTTGGAAGATTTTTAAACAGGTTAGAAAATTCTTTTTCCAAGTTTAAGTGTGCAGATATGAGAGTGTTTATAGGTGACACACTTACATAGTTTTCAGCAACAAAATCACATAACAATGGAAACATTTCCAAACATCCGTTTTCAAAATGCTCTCTCCGCAGCACGAGTTTCTTTTGAAAAGCAGTTACTTTCTCACTCGTTGTTAAAACGTCACCTTTACCTTGAAGGGACAGATTAAGTGTGTTTATTTTTTCTAAAATATCTGCTAGGTAGCATACTACTGACAACCACTTGTCATCACAGAAAAGGTCAGCAAATTTGGAACACTTGTCTTTTTGTAAAAGAAAAATGCATAACTCATCTTTAAGTTCAACAACTTTTCTAAGCGCTTTGCCACGAGATAACCAGCGAACCTCTGTGTGGTGCAAAAGATTTTCATGGTCACTCCCCATCTCATTACAAAGTATTGTAAGGATTCTACTATTTAAAGGTCTTGTTTTTATAAAATTAACCACATCGATGACATCCTGTAGCACTTTGTGCTCTTCTGGCTCCAACTTCTTTGCTGCAATAGCTTGCCTATGCATGATGCAGTGAATGAATTTCATGTGTGGTGCTCTCTCTGTAACCGTATCCCAGAATCCTTTTTTTTATTCCAGTCAAAGCAGCTGCTCCATCAGTGGCTACGCTTGTACAGTTTTTCCATAAAACATCGTTTTTATTAAAGAAGTCATTTACTGTTGAGAATATATCTTCTCCGGTACATCTTTCCTTTAGTGGCTCACAAAAAAGTAGTTCTTTGTGTATTTCATTATTGAAACAGAATCTAGCAAATACCATAAGCTGAGACATGTTAGAAACATCTGTACTTTCATCCAACTGTATAGCAAACTTCCCACACTGCGTAATTTGTTCTAATACTTGTTTCTTCAAATCTTCAGCAATGTTTTCTATGC
>NW_017728983.1:5014430-5030624 GCF_001723915.1 Gavialis gangeticus
TATATCTTCTCCGGTACATCTTTCCTTTAGTGGCTCACAAAAAAGTAGTTCTTTGTGTATTTCATTATTGAAACAGAATCTAGCAAATACCATAAGCTGAGACATGTTAGAAACATCTGTACTTTCATCCAACTGTATAGCAAACTTCCCACACTGCGTAATTTGTTCTAATACTTGTTTCTTCAGATCTTCAGCAATGTTTTTTATGCATCTTCCAACAGTATTTGCTGACAAACGAATGCATTTTAGTTTGTTTTCTGTGCATTAGTTCAGTCATTTTTACTGTGGCAGGAAGAACAAGTGTTTCCCCAATGGTATGTAGCTTTTTGTCTTTTGCTATTAAGTAAGAAACCTCAAAAGAGGCTTCTAAACATTTATCATTAAGTTTAGTGACATTTTGTAAAGTACTGGATTGAGTATCGCATGACTTTAAACATCACTGAAAAAACTGTAGTGGTTTGTCTTCATGTTCTGGATGCTTAGTTTTTAAATGTCTTGCTAATTGTGATGGCTTCATACTATCATTAGCTAATATCTCAAGGCACAGTATACACTTAGGGTGAGGTTCATCGTTAATGATACTGGATGTAAGTCCATATTTCAAATAGTCTTCTTGATAATTTTGAATTTTTTTGGCCAACTTCTTGTCAGATCTAATTAGATCGTCATTGTTTTTACCTCATAATGTGGCTGACGAAGAACTCATACTAGGAGTAGGAGAAGTGTCAGCTCTGCCATTTTCTTGTTGTTCGCTTGTGCTCGCATTATTAATATTATCTTCAATCCGCGGTTTCTTTGCAGGAATCTTTTTAAGCCACTTGTCCATTTTGTTAGTTTAGTTAAAACTAGATAATATAATCTGTAAATCCACTTAACCGGGCACACGTAAACTGCAGTACGTCGCAATGTGCTGAGAGCAAACGAACGAGTGAGGGCGCCACTGTCAACCCCTCCGCGTTGTGGAACTCCCACTCTTCCCTCAGGATACCTCATGTACCATATGTGACACATGAGCATCTGACATATGGACCGAGTGAGGGCGCCATTGTCAATCTGTATATTAAATATTAGTAAAGATTAATTTCTTTCTTATTTTTTTAGAAAAAATAAATATAAATAGAAGTTCTAATATTTTCTTCCTGCACCCCAATGGATCGTCTTGCGCACCCCCTGGGGTGCGCACACCCCACTTTGGAGACCACTGCTCTAGGAGATGAGACAGCACTTCCTTCTCTCCCTTTTATTAGCCAATGGGAGCTTACAGGAAGGTAATGTGGATTTCAGGGGGATGTTCTGAATCACTTCATATAGTGTGAACAGACTGAAAGAGATTTGCTCATATGGGGACCTTATCCCATTTTCATACAGGCAGCCAAAGGCAATGGTTGGGATCCCTGTGGCTGAGAACTCAGAGTATGGTAGTTCAATATAGGCCAGATCTGAGTAAGCACTGTGGCCTTCATAAATGACCCAAGGCTCAGTCCAGCTCTCCGCATCCCGGGGGAATGTACTGAGGTAAATCCCCATGTTGATCCGAGATCTGGAGCTTGTTGGATGGGAATAGAGCAGCCAAGTTGGGAGGTGGAAGACATTGGATTTGAAAGTGGCTCCTGGTTTGTGCTGTCCCTGATTTCTGCATGATGAAACAGAGGATGGGGTGCCCTGGGTTTCATTGCTACAGTTACTGGGTGGATGGGGCCCTTCAGATTCCATATGTTGCTGGTAGCCCTGAGGCTGACAGATCAAAGTCTCAGTTGGTAGGGTATCAATACCCACATTGCAGAGAGGAAGATACTGAAGCCTAGCACTATTTTTAGAGAACAATGGGCACTCTAAGCCACTGATGGAGCCACATGATCTCTGACATGAGTAGGGATTGCTGAGGCTGTAGAAGAGAGGAGCAGGGAAGCCAATGATGCTGCCCTGGCAGCCATGCGGTGGTTCTACCAGCCGTGGAATAAGCTGCCCTGAGTGGAAAACTGCTCCATCGTCAGTGCTGAGGGCTTGCACACGGAAACCCAAAGGGCTCCTGGCATTACAGTAGATGACATTACTGCCATCTTCCTCATCCACAGAGGCTAACTGGCATTCCCCTGTCTGCAGGTTGGGGATAAATTCACCATAGTGCCAGGTCTGGCCATGGTCATCACTGTAGAAGGTGAAGGAGTGGGGAGTTGTTTTGCAGAGCTTCCCAAAGCATTCCTTACAGTCAATGTGGTAGGTGTAGGCAGGCACCAGCAGACGCCCTGACTTGAGCTGAATTCCATGGCCAGGACCAAGGGCAAAGGTGGCCCATTCTGTGCAGGAGAGACCAGTGTTAGGAACCATCCCTCAACTCCTCTGACATTTCCCCCCCAAATTTCCTTATCCACAGACATGCATTTAGAGCTAGGGAAAGGAACTGAGCCTCAAAGTTTGACAAGCCCAGCATAGTACTAGCAATATAAGCACAGCCCCAGCATTCTGCCGCAACACGGCCTCCCAGGGCCCTGGACTTTCAAGTTCCAAGGGAGGGCCCCGAATCTAGAGGCAACTGGACTCCCAGAGCACCCATTACAAGATGAAGGTTCAGGGCAAGTAGTGCCAATCTCTTCTCACTAAACAGCGTGGTCAAGGTCATGGATGACCAAGAGTACATTCAAATACTACCCACCTCTCAGTGCCCTGCCTTCTTGACCCTCCCCTGTTCCTATTGACTCTCCTGTCCCACCTGTGTTATTCTCTCCCATTGTTATTGGCTGGCAAGAGAAAATATTACTGGGGGGGGGGCTGAGTAACCTGCCCACCTGACCCCTGACACTCCCTCCCATAGGGCCGTTGTGGGGCCAGTGTGCTCTGATGCTGTACACAGCAGCAAAGGAGTGTGTGGCAGGGGGACAGCATTGCGGCAGCAGGGCATGGTGGCACCATGGTGCTGCTGCTGTTACCAGCTGCTGTAAAATTAGTTGTGGGTGGGCTAAGCCCCATTATTCCTGGCCTTCTGCTACCTATGGGTGTTCCTAATTCCTTGATCCTGGGGATTCACCCAGAATTACAGGCCTGGGCACAGGCTGGGCAGGTGAGCCCTGGGCAAATTGAGGAGGGGCAGTGACACACCTCAATGGGCTTCCACCCAGAGCTTCCTGTCTTAAACCAGATACTGCTTTGATTTATGCTAAAGAGAAGCTAAGAAAGAACAGCTTATCCCACACAGCACACTCTGAATTTCTTCTCTCCCTCCCTCTCCCTGCCTGGTTCCTGGGATGTTTACCTTCAATGGCTCTGCCGATGACCTGCTCTGTCAAGTCAGTGACCTTGCTCCAGCTCAGACCCTGATTGGAACTAGCCACATAGCATAGGCGGGCAGCATTATGACCTGTAATTATCTGATAAGCTTCAGGAGTCTTGCCTAGTACAGCAATGAAGAAGAGGAAGACTATGCCTGTGAATTCATCATAGACTGGGCAGGGGTTCATGGACCGATGGTGCCTCAAGGTTGCAGTCTCGAGTGCTCTCATGTCTTCCCACTGTCAGAGAGAAGAGGACAAGACAGGGTGAGATTCCTGACTGATCTTCTCCTTCTTTTGCTCATCTTCTCCCTCAGACTGTGCACCTTTCCTCCTGGACTGCAGAGTTCATCCACTGCCTCCCAAGTCACTTCAGCCACCTCCTCCCACATGCTCCACAGCTCTGCCCATCCATAGTTCTCCTTTTCCATGTTTCTTCCAGTTTGATGCAGTTCTCCCAACTGGATGCAAAAGCTGTGATGCTCTTACACAGCTAGAAAAATAGTTATTCTGCACAGCAGTTTACCAATAAAATAGGCACAAGAGACTTGCTTCTCAGGTCCAGCCACATTGTGCTTAGTACAGGGCAGGATAGTGGGAGCAAAGTAATATGAGGTTATTCATATCCTTCCCCACACTGCAACATGAAACACCCAGCAGCTTCAGGGCTGCTGTAAATTAAATCATTGTGAAATGGTGCCTGAAAGGCTGTTATACTGTTGTACTCCAGCTATAGCTTCTCTCTTGCCCTTCATATGTCTCTTGGCCTTACTCTCTCACCTCCACAGAGTTCCTGTAGAAGGACCCCCGCCTTAGTACCAGCAGGTTGGCATGAGCATCATCAGCACTCAGCCTCTCCTCAGCAAAGGCCAGCAGCTTTCCCATGCAGTGGATATACAGCAGAGCAGGGACACGGTAAGTCACTCCATTCAGTTCCCTCTCAAAAAGCACTGTTCGAGCTGGAAAATGGCGAGATCCCATCCTGGCTGCAGCAAGGGGCAGAAAACACATAAACGCCTATTAATAAGAAATAGGAAAGATAGAGGCAGCTTCATCCTCTCAGCCAGTGGTTCAAGTGGGTGCATTTACATGTGTGCTTTAATGCACATTAGCCTATTTTAATGTGCATTAAAGCATCACAAAAAAACCATGCACTTTCACTAATGCACATTAAAATAGGCTAACGCACCTTTTTCTAGTACCTCACAATGGAGGTACTAAATTTAATGCACATTAGCAAAAGCACATTAATGAATGGGTAGATGCACCTCCTGAGTGGAACATGAACAGGCAGAGAACACTGGCCTGACGCATGTGGACATAAGCAGCAGTATACTGATCTAGTCAGCTGGGCACGCTCATGGTATGTTCTCTTTTAGGTCTTGAGAAAGGGGTGAGCATGGGTTTTCCTAGAGGTACCCCCCCATATGTGGAGCTTCTGTGGTCCAGTGTGGGAGGGTGTGCAGTGCACCATGGGAGCACCATGTGTACCATTACAGCCTTTGCCAGCAGGGTCATGCCTAGGGTAGGGGCAGGTGGCTGTTTGACAGCCCTTCTGTAAACAAAAGCCAAAACAATCACTCTTCTTTTTCCAGCCTATATTTATGGTTCTGCCTGGACAAAACAGGGCCAAGGATGGTTGAATTTGTTTTCTGGAATCCCTGGCTGGGTTGAGCAAGATTATTTCTGGAAGGAGCCCTGAATCCTTTACAAGTTCCTACCTTGTTTTATGAGCTATGCAGCATGATTGCAAGGGAAGGGAGGCAAAACAAATCCTGACACTCGAGTTGTGTATAGTAAGTTGTCAACCCCTGCTACCCCCCAAAATGACAGACAAGTATTGACCATCTACAGGACTAACTAAAAGACAGGCAAACTTCTGAATAGAGAGATCATAGGTGTGTGTTCTTTGCAAGATCCTCATTATCCTAAATTTATCAAGGGAGGACAGCAGGGAATTGGGGATGTGCTGTTTACCAGAGCGCCTCAGGGAATAACTAGGAATAATGGGTGCAAACTAGTGGAGAGAAGATTTAGGTTAGACATTAGGAAGACATTTTTTACAATAAGGGTGGCCAGAATCTGGATTGGGCTTCCAAGAGAGGTGGTGCTGTCACCTAACTTGGAGGTCTTCAAGAGGAGGCTTGACAATCACCTCACTGGGGACGTCTGACCTCGGTCCTCTTTCCTGCCAGAGGCAGGGGGTTGGACACGATGATCCATTGGGTCCCTTCCAACTCTATAACCTATGAATCAGACTAATATAATTCAATAGCCAGTAGAAAACTGCCCTCTGGAATTTCCCTATATCTGATGCATGTGAGCTGAGTCAATCCATACCTTTGCATAATAGACAGAGCCCACACCTTCTTACACAAAGATGGATACAGCATATGGAGCCATGATTAACTGTTTTTGGTGAGACCTCAGATCAGGTCCTTGGCTAATGAAATCAGTCTCTTTCCAGTGATGCTGATGGATTTCCACCAGCAGAAAATTTGGTCTCTTGACTCCATAATCCTGTACTGCAATCATGGGAATTAACTAGTTAATTAACTAGTTAAAAAGTTAAACAAATTGCTAACTTTTAACTTCAACTAGTTAAATTTTTCAGCTGTCAACTTTTAACTTTAATTAGTTAAAAAAAAAGGTTACCTTTAAGGTTTTTTTAAATATAAGTTAAAAGTTAAAAAAAATTGAAATTCAGCTTTCCCAGAGCTTTTCCTGACACAGCCACTCTCTAGGACTTGAAGCAATGAGGGTGAAGCAAATGATGACTTTTTTAATTTTAATGAAGATCAGAACCAGCAGCCCAGGGCCCAAGAAGTTGAGCATTACTTCTTATCTGTGAGAAACTTATCTGAGATGTCACCTACTGTGAAAAAGCTATTAATTCGTTATAACACAAGCATTCCCTCATCTGCCCATGCAGAGCAATTGTTCAGTAATGTGGGCTTAGTTTTGCAACACAGAAGAGGAAAACTGTCAGATGTCAATTTTGAAATGCAGCTTTTGCTGAAGTTCAATACACGTTTAAACCATTTCTGCTATGCAACTAGCAGTCTTTCTCTCATTTAAACTGATTTTCTCATTTCGGTCTAATTTTGATTTTTCAGGCACTTTCATTATATCTAATTCAGATGTATTTCGTACCCTTTTGTTACCTTTTGAGCAATAAAAAATTATAATAACAGGGGTTTTCTGTGGAAACAGCTTTCATTTGTCACCTGGCTATGAATATCTCCTTTCTGTTATTCTGGTATACCTACATGATGCATTGACTTTTACAAAGTACTTCACACGGAGAAGGTGAGAAGGAGCTAACATTACATAGGTATTGGTAAATTGTTATTCTGAAAACTGTATGACAAGTATAACATTGTTTTGGGGTAAAGCAGGGTGAGTTCTGAGTAAATTAGTGTGCTTCTGTGGGCTTATGGAAAAGAAACCCACTCATTGCATTTGAAAATGAAAAATGATGCTAAAAGCCAATTCATGCGTGTTTCATGCATTCCTCACGAATCAACTTAACTTTTAACTAGTTACTCTCTTTTTAACTTACCTTTTAACTAGTTGAAAGTGGAAATATTTAACTTTTAACTTAAGTTAATTTTAAAGGCTGCTAGCTTTTAACTTTAACTAGTTATATTTTTCATAAACTTTTTCCATGACTGCTGTACTGTATCATTGAGAAGGTCACCAAACCCCTGGAGACTTCATTAGGGTGTTTAGTCTCCTTTTAGTTGCCACTGTTTCTGCTTTAAATATCCATTATATTGTTGCATTTATTATATACTTAACCAGGAAACAAATAGCTCATATTCCTAACCTAGTGATGCAAGGAGAATCCAAGGCTCGTGGCACATGGAGCTAGTGTGATTAAGGCACACCAGTTTCTGTAACTAACCACACACACACACGCGCGCGAGCACTGTGGCTTACATCCACCTGCCTTTGACTCCCTAGTCTAAATAATCATGTGGCCAGTTAGAGCTCAGTTAACTGGGGGCAGCCTTCAGCTCAAGTTCAAAACAGAGCCCAAACTCGCACTTCTCAGACTGCTGTGAGACACCTTAACTGCTCTGCCACCATCCCTCCCCAAAAGGAAGACTCAGAGGAAAATCAGCAGTTTGCTAATGGAATCTGCTGCTGAGAAACCTTTGACCAGAAGTTTGAGGGCTGAGGTACAATAGTTGGGGCATTCATGTTCAACTAGAGCTTAAAAAAAAATGAACAGGAGCTTTACAGGAAGCTAAGCTACTGGAAAAGAATAGTGAAAAACTCACCTGCTCCCTTCCAGTTGGCCTCTTAATTTATCTCAAGATTAATGCTGATAGATCTTCTCCTGAGTCTAGTCCTATTTGCATTCTGATTTAAATACAATGTCCAGTGATCCAGTCACCCATTTTGTTTTTATTCCTCCAGGATGCATTTCATTTATATTGTGTTCTCTCCCAATAGACCCAACTCTTCAGCTTCCATTCCCCTCTCTCGGCCCCAACAGCTCTCACAAAACTCTAATAGCAGAGCTCCTCAGTGACCAGCAAAAACCCCTGAGTCAGCAGATAGTGGCTCAAACAGCGAAGTCAGAAAAACAAAGGCCTCATTGTCAGGGAGCAGTGAAACTAATCAGCAGTGGCCCAAGTTCAGGTACCCAAAGCCCTTCATTTCTATCTTATTTATTATTAGAGAGGCCACAGGAATGGAAAAAGTGCTTACACATAGACACAAATATAATTCCCCTATTTACATAGAGGTCAGGAGTTACACAGGGCCTGCCACAGACAACATTTCCCAAATGAAAATGGAAGAAGAGGTAATGAGATGATTGGCAGCTTCTGCATTTGAACAAACAAGGCTTGATTCTCTTCTTGCACCGTTAGCCTACTGTGTTATACAGTTATGTAAAAAATCTTACCCACAGGCGAACAGGTGGCCAAAACCTTGCTGGACAATGTACTTTCAAAGTTGCATTAACTTCCAACTTAGAAGGTCCTGTTCCCAAAGCAGTGGTACAGCAGAAACTAAAATATGAAGTAAAATGAGCTATAGAGATACCACAGCGAGGGTTCTCAGTTCATGATCTCTGGTCCACAGTGATGTCTAACTCAGAGGTTGAGCATCTATCATTGTTCAAGCAGCATTGAAACCTGTTAGTTGTTACTTTAGCTAAAACTCTTTAACGATATGTCTACACTGGCATTTAGGTAAGGAGATGTAGCCAAAGAGTTGCCCTATGCTATCTGTGTCTCATCTTGTGATTCTCACTGAAGCTGTCTACTCTGTGGTTTCTGTTCCTTGGGTGGGAGTCCTTCTAGGAACCGATCTGTGAATGATGTTTCTTCTTCCATGCGGGACTCTACTTAGGGGCAACAGAAACAGGAAGTGGGGTGCCAGAAAGACATCAGGAACAGAAGACTGAGGGGTTGCTCCCAGCAGACTTCCTGGGCTCAAGGCCTGCAAGCCTGGTGGAGTTCCAAACAGACTGGAGGAAAGGGCAGGGTCGACCTCGTACCATGAAGTTCAGTAGTTCCCAGGCCCCAAGGAGGGGGTGAGCTTAGAGTTTACAGTATAAATAAGGACTGTCCAACTGGTGGCCTGTGGGTCACAGCTGGCCAGCAGGGATTAAAATGAGGTGCATGGCTCCTGCCTGACGGCCACTCCTCTTATTGCTCCAGATGCTGTGGTGGCTGGGGTCTCTGGAGCAGAGCAGCATGGTGGCAGGGGGCCTAATGAACTCACAGTCTACTTTGCTGCCTTCAGCTAGTCCTATGAAGGCAATGAACCAATGTAGGCTGCCCTATCTGGGACTTATGAAGTTTTTCATGGGATATGGCTTGCAGAAGACAATGAATGTGCTGATAAATGTGCTGAAGTCACAATCATTACACCATTGAAATCATGTTGGACTTCAGGAACCACACATGATCTAGGAGTATTCATGCAATTTGGCTTGAAATGTGGATTCGTTTACCTCAGGTCCTCTGAGTACTTTGCAGAGCATTAAACTTCCCATATGTTTTCTGGTTAGAAGTTTTACCCAAGCCTGTTTTATTATAGCTTAATGTCATTGTCACTGGTGCAGTTTCACTCTCATTATTTTACGTCAGACAACCTGATCTCTCTGTAAAGCAGAACATTCAAATCAGCAAAATATTGGATGATGAACTGACCTTGTCTGGGATCAGAAAATTCTCTCTCTTATGATTGTGTTTTCATCCTGCTGCACATTTCTTTCTGGACTATTGATACTTTCCTCTTCACAAAACATCAAGATACTGTTTACTACTGCTACCTGTGACAGAAGGGTATCTCTTGCTTATCTCACCTGCTGTGCCCTCTTGTGGGGTCTCTCTGGAGGAGTCCTCAGTTTGCAGTTGTAAGAGATGGTTGGCCTGCCACACTCCATCCAGGCTGAGCATAGTACAGGTTTCCCTCACTTTATGCAGGTTCTGTATGTGCAAATTTGCTCTTACACGATGACCCTTTTTGTTATATGCAAGGTAAATTCACTCTTATGCGAGCGGTGTGGTGGAAGCCCATGGTCAGCTACTTTGTGCAGTGCGTTGTGGGAGTGCACCAAAATACAGATCCCTGTGTGTGGATCTGTGCTCCTCACTCATTGTCTGCGACACGTGTTCCTGTAGTTGCCATCCCCATTATGACAGTGCCCTGTGCTTGTGTGTACTGTCTGCTGTTAGCAAGTCCCAAAATTGTCTTGTAAAAGTGGTAGAAATGGGCCTGGGGGTCAGTACAGTTGAGGTCTTGGAACATATCCTTATTTGTTACATTATAAAGTGCGTTTCCTTTATGAAAATTTGGGTTACGTGTCATTTTCCAGGAATGCATTTACAGCATAAAGCAAGGGAAACCTATACTAATACTCCCTGCACAGCTCAGGATACCTGCCATTTTGGTTCTTTACTCCCTTCAGGCTTCTCCTCTCAGTGGCTGGGCTCAACACTCCAGCCTTCTCCCCCATAGTTTTGCTGGCCCTTCTCTCTGGCTTCACTCCTTGCTAGTCTAGAGCCAGAAGTAGCCATATTCTGCCCCTAGAAGGCCAGCCTCTCCAGTGCTACTCTTATCCTAAATGTTGGGGAAAGGGGAACTCAGGACCCTTCCTTTGTGCAGTGATGTCTCCCCGAGGGGAGAGAGAAACTAGTTAATTAGCAACAGAATCTCCTCTGTTATACCACATTCTCTCTCAAGGACAGTGGCAATAAACCAGTGATCAGCCAGCTTTCACAAAGCCCAGGACCATTTATTAAGAACAAGAGCATTAGTGTGTAGCAGGCTCACCTTTCAGAGTTTGGGTTGAGTCCCAGGCTTGAGATCCTGCTGTTTTGATTGGTGGAGCCCATCCACCAATCAGGAGGCAGCAGGAGAAATAAAGTCATGCCCCTTTCCTGAGGGGAGGGGGAGAAGAGCTCTCCCGGACCTGATTGAAGACTGTAAACGGTCATGTCCGGACGACTGCAGGGGCGGCGCCCTGGGGCATATAAAAGGAGCTGTGTGCACAGCAGGAGGGGCAGATGCGGCGAGGGACTCAAGAAGAGTAGAGCCCAGAAAATCTGGGGAGCTCTCCCCCAGCAGGCAATAGGCCCAAGGCACCTGAAGCTGCCGCTGGAGGAGCAGCCTTGGGAGCGGTGTGAGATGCTTGGGCTGTTAACAGCACACAGGGACAGTGCACGGAGACCTGGCCCTGGGAGCAGTGTGAGACTGCTCGGGCCCATCACAGTGCATGGTTCGGTGCACAGAGCCCAGGCTTTGGGAGCCACAAGTGGCAGCTTGAGCCTGCAACCCCAGCAGGGCATTGGGGGCTGCAGTGAGGTGGCTCAGGCCCCATCTCCTGGCAAGTGGACAAGTCCCATGGTGCACAGGGCGGTGCATGGACCCAAGACTTGAGAGCCAGGGAGCACCAGAAGCTGCTTGGGTTAACCACCTGGCATGAGGACGGCTGGCAGGAGCCTGAAGGGCCGGCCTGTGTTAAGGGAGCCCTCAGTGCCAAGCCAGGGCACGGGGAAATGGTAGTGCTCCAGCGTGAGGCCCAGCACCCAGGAGCCAGCAGCTGAGAGGAGCTGAGCCCTTGGTACCCAGAGCAGGGCACGGGGTGGAGAGGAGCCCAGCAGCACGGGAAAGCTCTGGAGAGGCGCTCCAGCAGAGGAGACCCCATCGAGCTGCGCCCTGACCACCACCACCTGAGGGAGTGTGAGTCACTGGGCCCTTGGATCCCACAGGGGAAAGATGTTTGGGGTGGGCTAACCCAGAGAAGGGGCTGGGTGAGCAGCCCCTGCCTAGTCAAGGCCCTAAGGGGAGGGGCCCCGGGTGCTTCCTGGACACCCCCCAAGGGGCCCCACTGGAAGGAGGACTATCTCTTGCCATGGGTCAGGGACTATATTAAGGGATAAATGTTATTAAGATTGTTCATGTTGATGTTGTAAATAGTGTTATTTAGGGTTTGACCTTGGTTATTGGTTAGTGTTCACTGTGTTAATATATGTATATGATATTTAGTTTTATGTTTATGTATATTATAACTTAATAAATTGCATATAGTTAAGAACTTTGGGCTTGAGCTAACTCTACAGAGGAAAGAGGGATCTGCTTGAAATTCTGGCATCCCTCTCACAGCACCCCCTCCTGCCTACCCACCCTATTCAACTGAGAATAGGGCACAAATGGAAAAGCATATTATTAAAACAATAGTGTACACCCAAGCTGAACTTAACCCAGTGTCACCCATCAGCTGCATGGGACCTTGGCAGGTGCACAAAATTGATCTATTCTTAGACCCAGAGTCTCTCTCTGAGTGAAAACAGATGTTGGGTTTATCCTGGCACTGATTGCCCTGGGCTTTGACTTGTATCAAAACAGGCACAGGCATTTACACATGAATGACAATTAACACTTTTTCTGGGGCTAATTTGAGTTTATCTTGGACATTTCACAGGTACTTAAAGTGGGCCATTGGGCTTGTATTTCTGTCAGATCCCAGAATAGAAGACTTTGTCCTGGGAGAAATCCTATGTCTGTTTTTACCCTCTGTGCCAAAATCAGCTCCAGCTCTTCAGAGCAGTTTATCTGCCTGGGCAGTTGCATCCTGCCAAGGAGTCAAGAACAAGGAAGGTGTTGGTTGTAGCCGTGCTGGTCTAAAGATATAGGCAGACACGGTTCTTCAGATAAATACAATATCTTTTATTAGATCAATTAAATAGTTGGAAAAATTGTTCTTTGCAAGCTTTCAGGCACAGACACCCTTCTTCAGGCATAGAAAGAGTACAGGAAGAAGGGTGTGTGTGGCCAAAAGCTTGCAAAGAACAATTTTTCCAACTATTTAGTTGGTCTAGTAAAAGCTATTGCATTTACCCAAAGAAACTCATCTGCATAAGAACAAGGAAAAGCAGTGCCACCAGTCTTTTTGAACAAGGTAGGTGCACATAGTGTCTGTCGCATCTCACTGTAATAGTCTTGGAAGTTTCTAAGCTTCCAAGGTCTCACATCTCTGTTATATTTAGGCATCAGAATAGTCCCTGGCAGCTCTCATTTATGGCAGCGAGGCCCAAGCTGCTTGTGGGCTGCAGCAAGTCCAGAATCTCCACAGTGCTTTCTGCTATAATTCTGCTCCTTTCTACGCCTCACAGTCTGTCCTTTTCCCCCTGAGTTTGCAAGGGGCACAGTGCTTAGTGGATGTGCGCAGGTCTGAACTGGAGAAATTTTCACCCAATCCTGAAGCCCCAAACAGCTATGTGGCACATACCATAGGCATTGTCTACCTCTTAACTGGATTAATCATTCAAGTTCATTTGGGACTAGTTTAATTGTATTCATGCCTACTGAACTGGTCACAGCCCACTAGCCCAAATCTCCATTTTCTGCTTTTAGAAAACAAAATAAAGGAGGAAGAAATGAGGACAAGGAGGTCATGGAGGGAGGGGAAAGGGCTAAAAAGGAAAGGGAGTAGGGAACAAATAGTAGCCTTAATATAACAGAAAGATTGGTATTTCTGCCTTAACAGCAGCACCATAGCAGGCATATCTTCAAGTTCAAGAGCATAATGTTTAACCAGTAACTTTGCAACACCAGAGGAAAACGAACAAAGCAGGTAACAAAAAATCCCTATCAAATAGGTGGGTGAAGGCCAGGACAGTTCCTGGGCACAACCTCCTCACCCAATAAATAAAACTGTACTGCCATGCAAGAGGGATCATAGTCACAGCATCTTTTCGGATCTATTTAGTAAGGCCAAACAGCCTTATTTGGCTTGTTCTCTTCCATGACACATGATGGTAGAGGAAAGCACAAAGTCTAACCTGAGGTGCACAGACCAGGAGATAAATGACCTCTTAATAGTCCCCCATGGGAGTTTCCTCTCAGTGCATCAAGTTGATTGCAAATGGTGCAACAGCTGAAGAAGCGTTCCTGACACTATTCAGTTAAACAGTAAATGTTACTCACGCTACTGAAGCAACTGCAGGACTGCTAAGAAGCCTAGCATTTATCTTGTCCAGTTCTACTTTGTCTAAAATTATAGTTATAAGTTGCTTCAACATGGGAAGTTTTACCCAAATTCATGAAGACGGGGGTTGGTTTACTGCCATTAATGGCAGGTGGTGGCATACCTTTAGAAAAAGCTGTTCATAGATTACAATAATAAGAATATGTCCATAGATACAAATTTCTAGTTAGAACTGACCACTAGCCACTAACAGCATTACTGGCTATGAAGAAACATGCAGGACATGTATTGTATGACAAGTCAGCAGGCTAGCAGTCTTTTATATGTAGTACGGAGCACAAGCAGGGATGTGGAAACCTTGCTGCAGATTGTTGTTCTTATTAACCATTCTCAATACCTAGCAGTTATTTGGAGAATGAAATTTAAGTAACTTGGCTGCATGATCATCAACTGACCTCAGGAGACAGAAAAGTTTCATCTGTAGTTGCAATAGTGGTGGAGCTACTTTGAATTAGTCCACGCATACCAGCCTGTGCACTAATAGCACAAATATTTGAAGTGAACTTTGTAGTTATCTAAAGTTACTATATAACTAGCAGTAGGTTGTTAGAATTTCCAGTGTGACAGTACAGATCTAAGTGAACAGGTGAGTGTGGAAAGAACAAAGAGCAAAGCAACAACATACCAGATTGTCATATGTTTTCAAATATCTGAAGGACAATTAGAGAGAAGATGGAGGTGAGCTTTCCTCTGTGGCCATAGGGGACAGGACTAGAAGGAATGGCCTCAGACTGCAGTAGGAGAAATTTAGATTTGGAGGAACTTTCTGGCGATGAGGGTGGTCAGGCATTGGAACAGGCCACCTGGAGGAATTGTGGACTCTCCATCCCTGGAAATTTTCAAGAGCAGGTTAAACAGATACTTGGCTGGGATGATTTAGTCAGGGATTGGCTTGCCTTGAGCGGGGGCTGGACTGGATGACCTTGTAAGGTCCGTTCCAGCTACAAAACATTGTTGACCGTTGTTTTAGAACATACTTACACATGGGACAAGCCGTCCACTCTGTCTTCAAGAGGTGGCAGGCCTTGTTTTGCCTTTGCTAGAAGTCTGGAGCGCAAAAGGAAAAACTTAGTTGTTATAAAGCACTTCTCAGGAAAAGAAGGGGTTTCACTTATTAGGAGAAGTCTTGGGAGGCAGGCTGACAGGCAGCCTGCAGAAGTTAGCCTCCCTAGATTCAGGGAACGGTACACATTAGCAAAGAGCTAGATATGCTGACAGGATCATTTTTTGGCTTTAAGCTGTATTTCCCCTTAAATATTTTGTTCCGAATAAGTGTTACTCAGTACTTAAACTTTTCTTCACCCTTTGGGGGATAGGCTTCTGTGCTCAAGTTGTGCTGTGCTGCAGGCAGACAGAGGGGACCAGTGCAGCTGCTCTAAAGGAAAGTTCTTTATTAACAATCTCTGAGGGGTGGCAGTGAGCCACACACACTCTCTTGCTGCCTTCCCCTAAATCCCCCTGCCATTGGTACTTTCTTTCCTGCTTTCAAAGTCACAGATGAAGGCAACATTTTAAATAAGGCAGAAAGTAGTTTCTACTGCAGGAAAACACCCGAGCAGGTTCTCTCAGCCACAGGAAGAAACACATTTTGCGTGGCTTGTCACAGGCATTCTTGCCTCTTAAGGGAACAGAACTGGAGGCTGGTAACCACACTCAGTCTGCAAGTCAAAGAATCACAGCTTCAACCAGATGCAATGACCCCTGGAGGCTTGAGACAGAGAGGTGTGTACTAAGAAAGACCAGGGTTCATTTCTTTCAGCGCTAACCCAAAACGTGTTGGCTGCCGTGGTGCAGTCTCTTCATCTCCTCACCATTCAGCAGCTTCCCCTAACTGAAGTGCTTCATTTTTCTCAAGCTTGTATGTCTCATCGTCTGTTCTAGACCCGACTGTCCACATTTGTTCTTTCTTTGTAGATGTTATATTTCTCATCAGTGTAAAAGGCACTCATGTCAAGAGTTGAATCCTTGATTTCAACTCCCACTTCCCCTGTCCCAAAGAGCCCTGCTCTCTTGGGCCTGCTTCTGAGTTGGGCTCTTCTCCCGTTAGTGTCTGCCTGACGAGCAGGGAGCTATTTTCCTTTGCAGGCCTGTGCCCTGTACAGAAAACACCTAACCCCAGTCCCCATTAACTCTTCTGGCTGGTAAGCATTAATCCTTTTTTTTTTTTTGTAAAGGCTTAGTCCACAGCTGCTGCTATTATTGTAATGAGAGTCCTTGATGGTCTCTCTGTCTTTGCGGTTTTGCTTTTGCCTACACTGGTGGAAAGCTAACACCCTTCGTGCCCCTTTGGGGTGGGGGCCGTGCTCCAGTCACACTGTGGTGCTGGCAGGCAGAAGGGGTGCCAGGGGCCAGTGCAGTTTCTTCAGAGGAATGGATTTTATTAACCATCCCCAGAAGTGACAGAGTTAGCCA
>NW_017728983.1:5035624-5038487 GCF_001723915.1 Gavialis gangeticus
TTTTTTTGTAAAGGCTTAGTCCACAGCTGCTGCTATTATTGTAATGAGAGTCCTTGATGGTCTCTCTGTCTTTGCGGTTTTGCTTTTGCCTACACTGGTGGAAAGCTAACACCCTTCGTGCCCCTTTGGGGTGGGGGCCGTGCTCCAGTCACACTGTGGTGCTGGCAGGCAGAAGGGGTGCCAGGGGCCAGTGCAGTTTCTTCAGAGGAATGGATTTTATTAACCATCCCCAGAAGTGACAGAGTTAGCCACACAGGCACTCTCTTGCTTACTAACCCGACACCTCACTGCCATTTCTGAGTCACACGTGAAGGCAACTTTGAAAATAAACCCTCAGTCTTTACTGTACATGACCACCACGGTACAGTCTCTTGGCCATAGGCAGTAATAGAAATACTTCCTCCAGCCTAGCCCTAGGTTTATGGCAAGTAGACACAGGCTGACTGAGGGATCAGTCTGTGGCAATAGCACAGACCCAAAGACCCTTCATTCCTGCAATTATTCCTTCCTACCAACCCATAGCAGGGGATAAAAAACTTCCTACTCTGATATAGGCCTTTGCTTCCTCTACGTAAACTTCCTCTGCTGAGGAGAAACAATTGCCCCTCCTCCTAGCAGGACAGGGAGTCACAGGTGTCAGCCATCCCCTGGCTTGGCAGCTCCAGTGGCCTCCCCCATGGTATGCAGCAGTGTTTTGGTGTTTCTTGGGTCACACTCCTCCCATCCCACCCACAGAGTGTCCCCAACCCCCTCCTGGTTTACACTCAGTGAAAAGAGAGATGCAGCAAGTGTGTGTCTGGAGAAGGGAGGGGGTTGTCCGTCAGGCTTCCTGAGCGGGTTGGGGAGGAAGAGGTATGCTGTGCTGGGTTGGAAGCCCTCCCCTTCCCTCCCAGCTGTGGCGCAGTCCTCCACCCCCTCCAAGAGCTGGTCCTGGGTGGCCCCTGCATCCTCTCAGCTCTCAAGAGAGAAAAATAGAGGACATAAAGGCATCAGGTTTTTTATCAATAGAGGACAGAGTAGCAGAAAACTGGACTGTCAGTGGTGACGCGTAGGGGGTACACTGGGGTGTACGTGCACCCCATGAAAGTGCTGGTGCACCCCCTGCCAGGCTGCGCTCCCTGTTCAGATGACAGGCAGGCGGGGCAGTCAGGAGCGCTGGTGCCCGCCCTGCGAGCACAAGCTAGGGTGCGGGGCCGCCAGCAAAAGCAGCCGTGCTGCTTCCGGAAGCGGCCGTGGGACTTCTGGAAGTGGCACAGCCTCTCTTTGGTGAGATCAGCCGTCGGGGGATCCCCCCATCAGTCGGCGCAATTGGCCATGGGGGACACCCCCCTCGGTGGCTGACTGGTGTCAGGGGATGCATGTGCCCCCCTGACTCAAGAGGAACCAGTCTCCCATGCAGACTGTCCTCTACAAATGCCACCCTAGCCGGGGGGGGTGGGGGGCTAAGATAGAACCGATGCTATGACCTGCCTCCGGCCACGGTGTGTGTGAGGGGGCCATTGTCCTTTCCTTGGGTGTGGGCAGCCAGGGGAATGAGGGAGCAGCTGCCAGGGATCCTCTTACCACAGCCCAGGGAAGCTGTATTGCTGTATGAGAGAAGCAGAACTTTGGCCTGAACAGACACCAGGAAACCCCAGTCAAGTCCCCCAGTGGTCTGTCAAGTGAGGGATAGTGCTTTAACCACTAGGGTATTCTGCAAGAAATGGGCACCATTGCCACTGCTGACTGAGTTGCCAAGCGAGAGTAACTGGGTGCTAAAACCAATGCTGTTCATGTGTGGTAATGTGGCCTGCGTTCACTGTCTGGATCAGGCCCATCTAGGAATTTAGCTCTAAGGACCCCTAGTTTATGAATCCCATATGGCATTAGGCTAGTCTAGGTACCTACTGATTTGGCTGAGACAAGATAACAGCAGCTCTGGACACACACGATAGCTGAACTTACTATGACCTAAATCAGTTTTTGCCAAAAATATTGGTCCTTGAAGGCTCTCGGTACCTAATGTATTACTCACATGGATTTAAATTCTTAAATTCCACTTAATACCTTTACGGTGCTGTCAGTAATAATTGCACTTGGCATCCTCAGTTACATCTGAGATTTTCCTGTATACAAAAGAATTGTTTCTGGCTCCAGAGAGCTCACATACTATGGAGACAAGACAGGCAAAGCAGGAGGAGTGAGGAGACTGGCCAGAGGTCACATAGTATTTCAGTGGCAATGCTGAGAACACAGCTATTCTGATGCCCAGCCAAGTGCTCCATCCAGTACACCACACTGCCTTCTGAATAAGAACATTTGCATAAACTCAGCTGTTTTCTTAACTCTGAGCAGTTTGCAGAAACATGGACATCTCTCTTTCCCAGCTGAGGGTGAAAGTGGCTTGCTGCAGTAAATACCATGAGATAGACTTGGGGATCTTGAGCAGGTTAGAAACTCAGGGCTCAGTAATGGCTTTGAGTAGTGGCTGTTTTAATGAAGCTTACCTCTGAGTGTGGACCACTTTCAACATGGCTTGTTTTGCTGCCACCAGCACTAGTCCCAGAGCCATAGGCTGCAATCACCACTTTCCCCCACAGTGCTGCTGCTGCTACTTCTCCCTGCTGCCTAGCTGCTGCATAGGAAAGGCCTCCCATTGTAGAAATGCCATGGAAGCCCTTCTGTCTCTATAGGCTGGATCTGGCCTGCAGGCTGCAGGTTGCTGACTCCTGCTATACAGGTTCACAATGCCCTCTGCTCTTATTTTCAGGGAAAGGGAAACAAAAAATGGCTTGAAGCATCAATCCTAAAACTTGAGGTCTCTTGGCTTTTTGGAGATGTTTGAGTCTCTCACCCCATCCTAGTTAAAAAACTAGGTGACTGT
>NW_017728983.1:5038498-5053700 GCF_001723915.1 Gavialis gangeticus
CTTCCGACCCTTAATCTATGAATCTATGAATCTATGAGTTTGGCCTGGCTAATTACTGGAGGTTCTGAATCATAGTTTAACAGGCTGCCTACTTGCTTCCTGGGTATCTATCTAATGCAGGGGTGGGCAGTTATTTCGGGTGCAGGGACACTTACTGAGTTTTGGCAAGCCATTGAGAGCCACATGACAGGCAGCCAGGACCAGATAAATATTAATTTTCTAAAATTTTTAGGGGCTCTGCAGGCCAGATAGAATGGCCTGGCGGGCTGCGTTTTGCCCACCCCTGGTCTAATGGCTGGTTCCACTGATTACAGTAGCCTGTAACTTACTGATGGCTCCTGGAGTTACACCTTTAACTTCATTGGTAAGAGGCTGAAAGCCCCAGGGTCTAGCCTTAGTAATGACAATAGTGTCTGACTATACAACAAAATACTAATGATACACATCTAGTACCATAGTTATTTCTGCAGTTATGAAAATGATGTAAGGTATAAAGCTTTCTGTTAAGTTTAAATCCTTTTATTTTACAATACAGGCAGTCCTCGACTTACAACGTTTCGAGTTATGTTTCTCACTTACAACATTTATAAATTGACACCCTGTTTCAACTTTATGATGTCAATTTTGACTTTACAATGCTCGATCCAATGCGACATCATGCCAGCAAACAAGTTCACTGCGTTGTTCATCTCCCTGGAGAACATCTGCCCAAACTTCCTTGGACACTTTCTTTAAGAAAGCAGACAAGACTCCAGAAAAACCTGCAGCCAAGACTCCGTCAGAAAGTCCAACCAAGAGCCCTTCAAAAAGTCCAGCAAAGTCACCTCAAAGAAGTCCTTCCAAATCAAATGAGATTGCTATTTACAATATAAATACATTAATGTAGCTATAATTGATTGAGTACAAAATTCTGGGGTATTTTTGGTGAAAAACAGGGTATCAGGTTTTGGTTCAGGAACCCCATTTATAACATTGTTTCTTATGAGAAAATTGCTTCTGAGTTACATTTTGACTTAAGACACAGTTTTCAGGAACCAATTGTGTTGTAAGTCTGAGGACTACCTGTATACTAGGTATAGTAGGCTTTTGGTTGTGTAAAGGTAAGCCAATTAGCATAAGTGAGATGAAGGGAAGTATAAAAGGAACTGACCCACAGGTAAAAGTACATTCTAAAAAAGGCTAACTCAGACCTTCCTTGATTGGTGAAGGTCAGTATGTTTCAGTCTGATCACAGTATGACTAAGAATATCGTTTTTTTGACCATCTTTGTCTTATTCTGGTTGCAGACAGCTGTAAGCCTCTATTTGAGGAAGGGGATAAAAGGGGCACTCAGTGTTCTAAGACATGTTTTTCTGGCATCCTTTGCTGAGGTTCACATATGTAGATATCAGGAAGATCCAATGCATCTTAGAACTTAGTCTTTGAATTTGGGTTAGACTTCCCTAACAGTCTGGCCACCTTCTAGAAATGGTGCAAGGTTGTAAGATGTAGAGATTCTGAGTTGTAGGACTGTTTATTTCTGATTGGATCAGAAACCTCTATTTATATTTATATCTATATATATAGTGTTATTATTTGCTGGCAATAGTCAATCTGAGAAATTTAATGAAATATGCTTTTGCATTCACTCTATTGGGGAACTCATTGTGCTTAACGCAATGAAGAATCTGAATTGACTGATGCATCTGTAAAAATGGAAATTAAGGGCTATAACCTGTTTACTGTCAGATATTGATCATTATTGTGCAAATAAATTAAGGCATCAAAAATAATCCAGATATAGGAATTGTGGGGATGCCACTTTTCTGAAAGCCTCTGAAGATCTTCACAATGGGGACTGCAGCCCCGTGGCTACGCCCACACTGGGCCTATCAGTTTTGCTCTTGAAACCATATAGCACAGAGAGAAGTTGGAATATAATACGTCCTTTAAGACTTCCAGAATCCAAGAACATCTGGGTTGTAATGCATATTTAATTTAGCACTCTTCTAGAAAGAAGTGTTTAAAACCCAGAGATAAAAGAATGCTACATGGATATATTGTTTGTTGCCTGCCAGGTACTAAGTAGTCAGATCATAAAGTGCAGGAACTAGCTGCTCAGTAGATGAAGCTTTGGTGGAGTCACTTTTCAAGTGTTTCAAATGCTAAGACAGTTCTATGAGGCAGGTACAGTGGCTAACTGAGAAAATAGAGCTTTTATTGACTGTTTTCCTTGAAGAAACATGACAACTAGAAGATGCAGTAGCTGCATTGCTGACTTGCAATTGAATGAAGGAGCATAGTTCTCCATGGAATCTCAAGACTGCAACCTAGGTTTTCTTTTTTATCTCCAAAGAGAGTTCCAATTTACCTGATCGTACCTCAAATAGTTAATCACTTGTCATTTAAAAATCACACAAAACTTTTTAAAACAGTCACTTAATTTGGGATTACATGTAGTGAGCATACTACACATGCAATTAATGCATCTGAATTTACTGCACAGTAAATTCAGGCCCATTAAACTGCTCCTGGGTGCACATCAACATATGTGGCCAGATCAGGAACAAATTGAGTGTGACAGGAGAAGCCTAGTCCAGGGCTGCTCCTGCCTGCTCTGCCCCTCTGTAGAAGCCAGGGGGAACTCCAGGCTCCCCCAGATGCTATTCCAGGCTGGCAGGGTGCACTGGGGGCAGCTCTGAACTGGCAGGGGGCTTCTGGGGACAGCCTTGGGCTGGCAGGGGGAATGATGAGCCCTGAGAACTGGGTGGATGGGAGGGAGCTGTCACAGAAGCTCCCAGCTGTCTAGGGACAGTTCCCAGCCACGCAGCCTCAGGGTTAGCCCCGAACTCTGGGGAAAAAGGTGGGGGAGCTCTTGCGGCAGTTCCCAGCTATCTGGGAACAGCTCCAAGCCACATGGAGCTCCCCCTAACCCCTTGGAGCTTGGGGCTTAGCCAGGCAGTAGTTGTGGCCCCCTGCTGCCTGGGAACAAAGTTTCCAAATCAGTGTCTAACACATGTGCTTTGGCGCATTAGTTTAAAGCGCTGTTTTTTAGTACCCATCCTTGTTGGTACTAGCAAACAGTGCTTTAAATTAACCTACTGCATACTAATTACTGTGCTTGTGTAGACAGCGACACTTTTTACTGCACATTAGATTAGTCTAATGTGTGGTAAAGCGCACATGTAGACATACCCAATGGTACCAGAAATCGGCATATTAAACTAATATGCCAAAGCGCATGTGTAGACACTGACCAGGAGCAAATTGCTCCCAGTCAACCTAGGCAGCAGGGGACCACAGGGGGTAGGGAATGCTATCCTGGCTCAGCATCTGGATCTCCACATGACTGGGAGGCAGCTGCCTGGCAGCTAGGACAGCTCTCCTAGCCCTGTAGAGAATGGGACCAGCTTCACCCCCCACACCCCGGTGTCCCCTGCCAGCCTGGGGCTGGCAGCTGGGGGAGCCTGGAGCATTCCCTGGCTGCTGTAGGGGGGTAGAGCAGGGCAGGAGCAGCCCTGGACTGAACTGCTCCCATCAGGGTGGGTGCATACTCAGATGCATGCAGGGCCACTGTTTAATACACCCAAATTTTCTATGCAGAAAATTCAAGTGCATTAATTGCAGATGTAGACACACCCACTGTGACTTAATTTGGGTAAACCTCTTAGGGGAAAACTTCACTTGCAGGTTTCTCCAGACATTTTGTATGATCAGCTACATGTTGTTACTAGTACAGGGGTCAGTGCTGTTTTGCAAACCCCACTGCTGGGAGTATTGCCCGTGGGCATTTATACACATACCTTTTCATCCTGCAATGTGCCAGAGATCCACCACTTCAAAGCAGACTTGTTTAATCGAGTCTGCTCTGCACACGAGCTGATGCAAACTGTGCTGCACTGCATGCAGATGTATAAGTGGCAAAATGTGTGTCTGTGCAGAAAATGGTGGCTGTGTGCTTTTGAACTAGAGCACCTTTCAGATGTTTTAGTTCAAAAGTGAACCACTGCCAGTTTCTCAGCACTGACATGCATTTTGCCATTCATACTGCTGCAAATACAGACAGTCAGGTTATGTGTTATAAATCCATGGATCCATAAATCCTCTCCCCCACACCCAGCGTGTCTCTCACCCACTGACTCCTCAGTTTACATCTTCACTGACTGCCTGTGCAGACCAGCCCAGCCTCTGACTTGTATGCAGACCAGCCCAGCCTCTGGCTTATTTACTACCCATTCCATCCAGGAAGAGCGCATGCCAACTGCTGAAATTTCCTCAGCCTGACGAAGGGTTTTTGAACCCGAAAGCTTGCTTAAAAATTGTTTTCCAGCTATTTAAGTTGGTCTAATAAAAGGTATCAGATTCACCCAAAGAACCTTGTCTGCCCACTGGCAACTCACATTTACCAAAAATGTTGAATTTGGTATTTTTGTTGAATTACCTAGAAAAAGTGAACCATGCACAGAAATCTCTGTCATGTCTTCTGCATTCTGCTCAATGCTGAGCTGGTGGCAGCTGCCTGTGCTCTGGACTACTATCCAGAAGCCCAAATTATGACATTTTCAGATTCTGATTGGATTTGCAATTCATTTACTGAATTCTTGTCTCTGGCAATACAGGAGAGTTCAGTACACTGTTGAACTGACAAACTATGGAAAACATTGAGCGCCAACAATTTGTACTAAATTTGATATAGCTCCTGTGGTTCAAGGGACTCCCTTGGATTTAATTCAGCTGCAGACTACAGACACTAACATGTCTCAGATGCTGAAAGCATTCAGAGATAATAGAGGAACTACATCTTAAGTGAGACTTCCAGCAAGAATCTCCCTAACAGGCTGGCCATCTGTTAGAAATTCTTAGGATTTTACATTCTAAATTATAAAACTGCTTATTTCTCCTTGGATCATAAAAGTATATTGAGATATATATTGTGTTATTCTTTACTTGCTTGCAATATTAATAATTTGAGAATTATAACAAAATTTGATTTTGCAGTTACTTTACTGGAGGACTTTGCTGAGAACAGGGGATGTCAAAAATAAATCTCAGACCCCTGAATCTCCTTCAGAAGTCAACAAAGGGTCCAGAAGGCAAGGAAAGAGTGGATGGAAATTCTCCAGGAGAAGGGGAAGCTTGGTGACAGAAAGCCTGAAATTTAAAGAAAGTGGAGAGTGCACTTTAAAGAGAAGTCATCTCCATGCAACCATGACACAAAATGTGCTTTATTAGGTGAAAAGGGACAAAACACAATTCATTCTACCTCTCCACTTCCAGGTGAGATATGCCTGGAGAGCTGTGTCCTTCTCTTTAGCAGAGGCCTAATGTGTTCCAAGCCCTAAGCAATATTTTGTCTGAGAAAGAGTCCATTTCAATAGCTGGCAGTTGTGGTATGTGCATTCAGTTCCACTGGCTTGGGATATAGAGTACAGTCAATAAAATGAAATATAAAGGTTTCCGTCTGGTAACCTAAACAATAGTTCCTGGTTGTTCCAGTTCCCTTGCACAGAGTGCTAACGTGCACTGTATGGACAATCTTTTGTTAGGCTATAACAGGAGATGGGAAGGCCCTGCTACATGAATTCTCTTTGATATCTTTCCATCAATACCATTATCAACAGAAGCCATTTTACTAGCATTTCACCTACACATAAAGGGCTAAACTATCTGCTGTAGACTAAGATCTACATTGTGCAGGAGAGACAGGGTTATCAGGGCATTGATTTTCTAGCTAGTTTCACTTCAGCTCCTGGGGAGGCTGGAGCAGCCTGGATACAAGCATCTAAGGACTATAAGCCAACTGCTGACAGCTAGCCTAGGTTGCTGTGTGTTCCAGCCCCAATGTCCCTGCCTGCCTGTCCCACTATCTAGTCTGAAATCTGAGATAATTTCATGGACTAACACCACTAGGCACATAACAGATAAACATCTCTGATAAATTGACAAGAAGATGGGAAGCACTGCCATATGCTATTACCCACACTGAAATTAATTGTTTGCATCCTTGTCAACTCCACCACGAGGGAAAGTTTATGCTCTTTCTCTTCTTGTCTGGGTACTGAAGAGCATACAGATATGACATGTACTGAAGCTCAGGCGTGATCATTTTCTGGCAGGTTCTCAGAGTCTCATCATCTAAATCATGTTTGAGATTATAGCCTAGAATATGTGCATCCCCTGACTGGAAGGGCTTGAATAGTTTGTCTTTAATCTGGGTCTCATTTATTGGCACTGGATCCAAGAGACATTTCTCCATAAGCTGTTTCTGTTTTTTTCGCAGGAGGTTCACCTCCCTGTACAAATTTCTTAGTCCTATATTTTCCTGAATTCTCTTCCAAAAGGTCTTATTGAAGTGCTGGTAAAGTTTCCAGTCCAGTGAGCACCATTCTTTTACTTTTTCCTTGTTCTCAGGGGTCAGACTCTGGATAGTGTCTGGGCTTCTGGAGTTCATTTTGAAGTAAACCACATCATCCAGATCCCAGCACAGGAAGTTTTTCAGAAGGACCATGGACTCATCAAAGTAATCTGCTATCAGAATCAGGTGGAAATCCTGTTCAATCATCCTGAGGACAGACTGGGTATAGTTCTCATCATCCTCTGCATTGTTATCATAACCAAAGTCAAACCACATGTTATTCTTGGCATAAATGTTATATCCAGATTCACTCTTATTGTAATATATCCCAGGAGAAGCTAGATACTCATTCACATCCCTTGATTTTTTAAATGCAGGTGCATAAGCTTTATAATAGACATATGAGGACTCCAGCAGAGAAACAGGGTTTCTCAGGATAGAAAAATAGGTAGTGTTGACTGGCATCACTTTTCTTACCTATTTATGAGGAGAAATCATAGTGATCATGAATATAAATGGATTGATTATCTGTGTGAGATATTCTCATGTACAGAATGGTACCAGAAGATGGAATTTAATAGAAAATAGGTCAAAATAACAAGCATAGTGTAGATTACTGGCAGTGAATTAAACCACAGTCAAGCTGAGAAGGTATAAACATTGTATTAGAGTCTATGGTTATTTACAGGCGTGCCTAGTAAGAGCATCAGCCACTTACAAAAACATTTTCCCTAAGAACATTTTTCCTACTGTGTATTTAGATTAAACTCCCTGTAACACAAACAACTTCTTACAAGAAACAGAGCACTAAGGCGCTGCCATATTGCTACCAACAGATATCAATAATACAGGTTGTAGGATCCATTTAATTTTTTGGAAAGAAAGGATCCTGTATTCAGCATACGGGGTCTTTATTGTTCTCACTGGGAATGTCTACAAAAGATGTTAACTGCACAGTAGCCAAATAATACTGCGCAGCAGCGCACAACAGCAACAACCGTGCTAATACACTACTGCACAGTATTATTAGGATACTCCGCAGTAGTGTCACTAAAAAAGTGTTCGCCAGTAAATGCATAGTAACCACTGAACAGTAGCATCTCGTATAGATGCACCCATTGTGACCTAGTGAATAGTTTGGTGGATTATGTAGGCATCTGCTTGAGGGAGCTTCCGGCTGTGTGGCCTGCACACCCCTAAACACCAGACAGCCATTGGGTCAACCTCACATAGATGAATGCAGAAGGGCACAGTGGGTTCAGGCCAACAGTAGGGCCAAAGATCTATTGTTCTATTGCACGGGGCCCAAATGCTGAAAGTATGAAAGTAGAGGTGATTCCACCCTCTCATTAAAGAGATAAAAAAGAGAGGTTTAGTTCAAGTGCTCCCAGAAATATTTTTAAGCATGGGGACACTTATACATGAGATGCAGGAGGCTGCTGGAGTGCAGTAATTGCCACACTCCAGCAGACTTGACTAATCTGGCCTGATCAATTAACTGAGTCTGCTCCAGCGTGCTGGAATTCCAGCTTATCAGAATAGCCTCCACGCTTGTGTATATGTGTCCAGGGAGACCAAAACAAAGATCAGTGCTGAGGCTAGCATATTACTTTCTGTTTCCCAAAGCAAAAGGCCACACCTGAGTCACACAAGTCAAGCCCAGTGGTTCTGTAAATGATTATCAATACAAAGATCCCTAGAGGGATCTCTCAAGAGTAGTGGGAATTCCCTGGCATGAATGAACTTTGAGGCTGAAGGCAGGGACATGAAATCCTAGCTCAGAACATAGGATACTTGTAAATCAGGGGAACAGAGCATAAGGAGTGATATTTAGTAGCAGGAAAAAATACTGCAGTCATTTCACAGAATAACTCCTCCCTAATTCTTACCTCTTTGAGGTTGAACCTCAGATGGTTGCACATGATGTTGTAACTTGGCCCCATGGTTTTAAATTCCTCTACAAACTCTGCCTCAAAGCTGTCAGGGTAGCCCAGATGGAATTTCCGGCCAGCTGGAAGGGCCACTGTAAGACTGAGTTTCTCCGTAAACCGAAACAGGATGTTCATGACAGTGCTGCTGGCTGTTTTGTGGGTCTTCAGGAACATGATATTAGTTCTGGGGTGACAGGGTCCCTGGTAAAAAGTGAAGCCCTTCCACACTCTGGATGAATTTAAAGCACAGGAGAAATATTCTCTTTAGTGTCATAATCCATCTTGTGTACCTGAGTGACAGTGCTGCTTTTGCCACAGTATCCTACCCTCCTGGTCCTCCCCCTTTAGTCCAATGAACTGAAAGAGTTTGACTGGAATTAATAATGTTCTTTATGATATCTTGACCAACTCCCCAGAAGATGTAAATCAGCATCACACCACTGTTATCATCAGGCTAGGTACCCAGCTGGTACATATCAGCATTGCTTCATTGAGGTCAAGGAACCAGATGCCCAGGTGCTGTAAATAAGCAAAGCTCCATAATATAATCACCTTATTTACTGTTGAGGATGCAAAAGGGGCCTTAGCTTCTTCTGCTCAATCCTCTTTCTTGTTTTTGTATTAAAGCATTTACCCCAAATTGCTGGGAGACCATGCTGCCCTTTTATAACTATCTCACTGGTTAGCGTGCTAAATATCAACTGAAGGCCCTAATACAGGGCTGTCCAACTGAAAGCCTATGGGCTACACAGGCTCATGATGGATTAAATGTTGGCTCCTGGGCTCCTTGGTCAGCTCCCTGCTAACTGCAAGGGGCAGGAAACCAGTTCTCATCCTTTGCAATATCACTAGAGAAAGCAGACTTACTGGATGAAGTTTATATTCAAATGAAAGAAGCCACACAGAAAGAGGATTCCCAGCCAAAAAGTAAAAAGTGCCAGGAATTTCATATGCCTGAAAAGGAAAGGGACATTCCATTAGTCTCATTCAGTATATATCAGCATAACCTCCCCCTTTGCAACACACTACAGGCCAGGTACCCATAAGGTGCCCAAGTACAATTCTGTTTTCTTCTGCTAAAGTCCCTGAATGACTGTGGCTGTGTCTACACAAGATGCTGACTACATAGTAGCTCGTTCCTACTGCACAATAGCATCATGTGGCACGAAGCGTGATGTGATGCTACTGCACAGCATGGCAGAATGCCACCTCTGTCTCTCCCCAAAAATTCTGCTATGTGACAATTTGGTTAACATGGTCACTGAAAAGGGCAGACTCCTCTGCCCCCTCTCTCAGGTGACCTCAAGTTGTATCTGAGCTGGATACATTCCTGAGGGAGGGGGGAAACCTGCTGTCTCTGCCTACATGATTGGCATCACATACCTGGGTGAGGGGCTTATGCTCCCTATTGTTCTAAGCAATGCCAACCTGACTGGAAGGGGGCTAAAGACCCTGCCAGCCTACCTGGCAACCAGAGATGCATTTCAAATTGGTTGCCTGGCAACCAACAGGTGCTGGCCTCCGTTGGAGCAGGTAAATGAGGTCATAAGGTCTATATAAGTTAAGGACTGCCCAGGAGAAGGTGCACTAGCCATGATGAAAACTTAGAAGTTGGACCACCTGAAACTTCCTCCCTCTTGAAATTCATGACCAATAAACTGCCTGCCTCCAAAGGGAATCTCTACCTGCCTCTGAATGACACTCCTCAGTAAGCTACCTGAGATCTAATTAGATATATAGTTTGCAGTAACTCAGATGCGTGATCAAAAGCTACCCAGCCACCCCATTTGCTTTATGGGATTTCTCTGATATTGCTCTACCGTGTACCCTATTCCACATCTACTCCTTGTAACCAATAAAGTTCTCCTTTGTACCTAGTTTGGGAGACTTATTGGGACAGGGGCTAGAATATGCCTTGGGGTTCCCTTGGTTCCACTGACTAAGGAAGACCACTACTTATGCTTCAGACTAAGGGAAGCACCCCAGGTTCTTGAAGTGGGTTGAGTACCCTCAAGGGTTACTAGGCCTGTGTTTACCAGGGGGCACAGAACCAGGATCAGTCCAGATCCTGGGTGGTGGCGGCATTACCCCCAGGCTAGTGGGTGTGCTCCAGGAAGGGGGTCGGCTAGATGTGAGGCATCCCCAGGGAGGCACTCAGCCTGGAAAGTGGTCGGGCGCAGTGAGGTGGGTGGTTCAGCACAGGAGCACCCCCTACTGGCCCACCACACACAGTAGTAACAAGCTGTACTGTCAGTGTCTCGTGTAGACGTGGCCCATAAGCAGGTGAATGGGTCCTTCTCCTCTCCTGCTTTTTTTTGCAACTCAGTCTTAAAGGCCAGATGAAGGTGTGCAGCAAATACAGATGTATTAGTGGATTTCCAGGGACTTGAACAAGGTGGAAGGGAATTTCACTAAGGCACCTCAGTCCACATACATGCCCAACAGGAGGAATAGAACCTAGCCCTAAATGTCCACAGTAGTCCTGGTAATAATGTGCTGTTTAAATTACCTCAGATTTTCAGGCCCCCTGCCTCTTCTCTGCATTAAATGGAATTCACAGTGCAGTCAGCAACTAGCTTCATTCAGCCCCTTTCTCTCTCTCTCTCTCTCTCTCTGTCTCACTCTTTCTGTTAGGAACTCTGATGTTCTTTCCATTGAAACAAGAGAGTTTGCATTTTAACAATTACAGTCTTTTTTTGTAAACGTACATAACTCAAATAGAACGTAAACCAGAACCTGCTAGAAGCTGCAGCCAAGGTCTGTCTGATCTGTTCCTGCACTCTGCAGTCACAAACCACGCACATTCAAAAATCATGAGTTAAGCACTGCTGCCCCTCCCCTCTGCCCCCCAAAGGAAAAAAAAATAGTGTTTTTTTTTTTAAGTGCCTTTTTCCCTTTCCCTTCTGGGTTTTAAGCTTCAGCATTCACTTACTTTACATTTTCAAGCTTTTCTGAGTTACCATAAAGGCCTAGGAACTTACTCTTCATACATATATTTCAAATTACTTATATCTCAAAGCTGAGATATCAATCATGTGGCTCCAGTCGGTAGGACTTTAAGAAAACACCAAATATTACAAGGCTTTTAATAAAAGCACAACAAGTAGCAATGCAGAGTCCAGGCCCTGCTTTCCAAAATGGCAGATAACCTTTGATCTCTTCAGCCACACCTATCCCCCTGCATAACAATGACAGCTCTTCCATGTATTAGCTATACCACTAGAGGGCTGTATCCTCTCTTCCTCCTAGTTTTTTTGCCCTCCCTCCACTCCTGTCAGCCTGTTGTCATTTTGTTCTGGTTGTAATCCAACTTTATATTGTAGGCTCCGACATAAGACCTACTATACTTGATTCTAATTTCTATAAGGGCCTCTGAATTGTACTTGAGCAGTGTCTTTGGGCCACTGAAGTCCATTTGTTCGTACCTGCCAAGAATTTATCCCAATAATTTTGTTTATTATGATTAAACCATAATATTCTCTGTAGTTTATTTTCCTGAAGTTACTGAAGTGAACTCTTCTGTAGCTAAACAGACATTAAGAATTTGTATTTATAATACAATGCACTGATCTCTACTGTGATATCAAAAAGATTAGCATGCATTTCTCTAGGCAGCTGTTTATAAACATATAATTCACAGATATTTTAGACTTGAAACGAATAAACTGATCAACAGAAAACTAACTCTTGATAAAATTTACTCCAAACAATTCTGCTTTTCAGAGCTGGTCAGAGAACCCCATGTGGTTGGCCAAGATGTCCTACATGAAAATTGAGCAGAGCACTAAAGAGTTCTCATCTTCAAATCAGAATTAATATTCTTGTGCTCGCAGGGAAGTTGCAAAGACAATGCATTAGTGCTGATGAGTCTCAGGTAGTAGAGCGGAGTGTGACTGAGGAAAATTTTTTAGTCCATTAATACCCATTATTTGGTACAGGGCTCAGAAGAGGACAAATGAAACTTATTTGGCTCTGATCTGACCAGATGAGATGCACAGGGCTAATCCATGGCCCAGATTGGGCCTCTGGATCTTCCTCCTTCTGACACTATTGTGCAAGGCACTGCACAAACATCTCATAAGAGGCATTTCTGACGTACAACTTCCAGTGTAATTTAAGACAAAACACTGCAAGTAAATATAACAAGCTATCACAAGGAGACTGCTTTGTGGGACAGAAATTTCTGTGTCTAGAAGAAAGGAGCATGGATCACAGTTTAGAAATACATACATCATAATAACAGAAAACAGCAGAGGAGGGGAATATTGTTAGTAGATACACAGATTAGCTATAGGCATGGCTAAAGGGCTTTGAATGCTGTCATCATGAATTATAAGATATGAAAAATCTCATCAGTAGTTGATCTCTACTGACCTGAACAGGATGTGAAACAGCGAGAAACATGCATGCTTCTGAACTAGATTGTCAGTTCCATGAGCCAGCCAGTCCCCCATGGTCTAACTCTTTGCTGTTCCCCACTTCTCCCTTCATCTCTACAAATTTCAGGTGACTCATACACACATCTGCACTCAAGGTGACCAGCAGTTTTCATGTTGTCCATCTCAATTTGGATATTGTAGGGTGAAGAGCATCCTTATACAAAGGGGTCAGCATAAGTTCCACATCCCAATAAAGCCCTCAAAGCAGGACTTGTGTGAGACAAAGGCCTCCACAAAGCCTATGCCCCGGGGCAAATTTCACCCCTACAGAGCAGCCCCCCTCAGTATGGCACCTACCTCTGTGGGCTACTTGAGAACTCTTGTTCTCCTTGAGTCTGGTCCTGAAAGGTGCTGACCATTTTAATTCCAGTCCAGCCAAGAACTTAAATCCATGCATAGTTTTAGGCACCTGTGCTGTTCCACTGACTTTGCCTTGCAAAACGCATGTAGGATGAAGACAGTAAGATAGGCTTAAAAATGAGAATGTTTGTTTTTTGTTTTGTTTTTTTATCAGAGACATCCCTTAATCTCCAGCTCCACTGAAGTGCTCTCAATCCTATAGTTGAACCTACATCTGTCAAATAAGGTTTGATCCAAAGACTGTTGAAACCAATGGAAATTTTTCCAATAATACCAACAAGCTTCAAATCAGCCCTTTAAGCTGGCATCAAAGCACATCATCCTGAGATGCATCTTTCTCAGAGGGCTCTGTGTTGCTCATTACGCATCTTATGCTGAGGTTTCACTACTGTCCTGCCAGCCAAGTTACACCACAGGCCAGTCAGCAGCTCTGAATCAGATTTGTTGTTTTTTTCACAGTGGATATATTTCATGATGGATAGGAAGGCCAGTGGCAGCTCCATCTAACTGTGAAAGGCTAACAAGTTGGTAATGGAAATAAAGAATGAATCTGCAAGAAAGACATGGACCATAGCTGTTTTTTCTGTCCCAAGGGACTTTAAAATTACAGTAAACACAACTTCTTGTTCTCACAATCCCATTTTCAGCATATCCCTGAAGCAGGCCAGGGGACTATAACGTTACCAATATACATTAATTCTGAAAATTAACCATGTTTCTAGACGACAAGAGAGACCAAATCTTTTGCCTTCCCGATTGGTCAGCAAGCCTTGCCAGGGTTCCTTTCTTTTCAGTGCCCCGATGAATCTGTAGAAGCAATCACTAGTGGCCTGCTCATATGGGGTTAATTAAATGCTGACATACACTAATTATTAAAGTTGATGAGTCCCATTAAGTCAATCTTCAGTTGCCATTTCCTTCCTGAAACAGCCAATTTTTTTACCAAGTTTGCTATGTAAATACAAGTTACAGGGCTAAAACAAAAGCAGTCCTTCATCAATATACTTGCAAGTCTCTATTCCTGTGACTTCTTAGCAGCTACAACAGTCTTCTCTCACAACGTATTTATACAAGACTGTGTCACTGTTACATAAGATTTGGAAAGGTAAAAGAGGTACCGGAAGCAGCAGGAATTACGATCATTGAAGCCATCTGCAGAGTTCACACTCTGATTTTAGTTCCAGTTGCAGCTGTGTTTTCTAGAATGCATCTTGTTGGACAGTTAAAAAAAATGTAGGTACAAAATTTAAATGCAAACAGTCCTGTAGAAAAATGTGATGCAGAATGTGAAAGGCCACAGTCGTGTGTGTGTAGTGTTTGCAATGTCAGTTCCCAAACAAGTCTGTAGGCAGCACCATTTGCCTTCAGCCTTCCAGATGTCTGTTTCAAATGCTTTCTCAATGCCTTTCACATCCAGTGCCCTTGGCTATTTCTGTTGCTGTTCCAGCGTATCTCTGAATGACTGCCCTACATCAGGACCTAATCTAATGGATCCAAGACTACTGCCACAAACCCACAGAACTGAGTCATGTACTTGGCTGATAAGGCAGTGGTGCACTAAAATAGTTTCCACTATTGGAGTCAGTAAGGAAAGACCCACAACGCACCACAACTCAATCATAGAATCATAGAAAGTTTGGGTTGGAAGGGACCTCAGGAGGTCATCTAGTCTAACCCAGGCTCAAAGCATCCCCAACCAGATCATCCCACCCAAGGCTTTGTCTAGCTGGGTCTTAAAAACCACCAAGGATGTAGATTCCACAACTTCTCTGGGTTACTTGTTCCAGTGTTTCACTACCCTCCTGGTGAGAAAATGCTTCCTAATAGGTAACCTAAACTTTCCTTGCTCTAACTTGAGACCATTGCTCCTTGTTCTGTCATCTGCCACCACTGAAAACAGCCTAACTCCATCCTCTTTCAACCCCCTCCTTCAGGTACTTCAAGGCTGCTATTAAGTCCCCTCTCAGTCTCTTCTTCTCTAGACTAAATAATCCCAGTTCCATCAGTCTTTCCTTGTGACTTATTTCTTTTCTTTTCTGACAGTCTATCCTCACCATTTTTGTTGCTCTGTACTGGACTCATAGTTTCATAGTTTCTAGGGTCGGAAGGGACCCAAGCAGATCATCTAGTCTGACCCC
>NW_017728983.1:5054411-5069622 GCF_001723915.1 Gavialis gangeticus
GGGGGGGGGGAATTTAACACAGTTACTCCAGATGTGGCCTCACAAGTGCTGAATAGAGGGGAATAATCACTTCCCTTGACCTACTGGCAGCACTCCTACCAATGCAGCTCAGTATGCTGTTAGCCTTCTTGGCAACCAGGGCACACTGCTGGCACATATTCAGCTTATTGTCCACTATAACTCCCAGGTCCTTTTCTGCAGAGCTGGTGCCCAGCCAGTCAGCCCCTGGCCTGTACCAGTGCATGAAATTGTTCCATCCTAAGTGCAGGACTTTGCATTCCTCTGTGTTGAACCTCATGAGATTCCTTTTGGCCCAATACTCATATTTGTCTAGGTCACTGAAATCCCTACAAGGCTCTGTACAGTGATAGGAAATTTAAAATAGACCCTCCTGAAATGCTACAATCCCACACAAGTACCAGCAAATAGAGCATAAATACCAGAAACCAGGGCTTGGCACATATTTTAGAAAACAATGTGGGGTGGGGAAGGACAGGTTGTTTACCTTAAGCTTACAGGCTGAAGTCCAAATGCATTGACACTGAACAATAATTATACACCTACAGTCTCCACTAAGGTTAATTTACAGCAGTGAAACATATGGCCCATCAGAAGTAAAACTTGCTTGGTGGCAAAACATTATGTTAAATTTAAAACCTTAAACAAACAATATTATTTCCTGTGCTTCTTGTCCAAGCGCAGCCACAGCAAATAGCGCCAATAACATTTGTAGGGCCAGATTCATCTCTGGTGTAAACAGTTGCTTCAATAGCACAAGACCAGGGACACTTTTAGTTTTGCTTGTATCACAATACATAGAAATGCAAAGCAGTTGCCACATTTGAAACACAGTAAGTTATGAAATAACATTTACAGTTTGGCTCCTTTATCCTAGGCTTCTTCAAAGCATATCCAAGGCTCAAGATTTAAAACCAAGAGATATTTTAATTTTTAGCAGATACCAGCTGAGGTATCAAAGTGCAAAATCTGGCTGAAATTCTTTGCCAGGGTTATTTGTGAGCTGGCCAAGCTCAGGTTCTTTCAAACAAAACCACCTCCTGCCTGAAGCTAATTGAGATAGATGTCACAACCATCATCTTGGCTGTCCTCAGAGCTAAAGAGTGAGCTAATCTCCTGTTGGATGTAAAGGACCAGGTCATTCAGCTGGGAGTAGTGGAAGAGTCAGCTCACAGAATCATAGTAAAATAGGCCTGAAACGGACCTCTAGAGGTCATCTAGCAACCCCCTGTCTGAGGCAGAATTATCCCTATCCAAACCATCCATCCCATGGGTAGTCTGGTGCCTCTTAGGTCAGGGGGGCACGTGCCTCCCATGACACCAGTCAGCAACTGGGGGTTCCCCCAGTGGCAGATCCTGCTGGCTGGGGGGGACTGATTTCACTCACAGTAAAAGCGGCCACGCTTCCAGAACTCCAGTGGCCATTTCCGGAAGCAGCATGGCCACTTTTGCCTGCTCCCTGGCCAGCGTTTGCAACAGGGGCACTGGTGCTCCCGACTGCCCCCCTGCCCATCAGCTACACAGGGAGCACAGACTGACAGGGGGTGCACTGGCGCTATCAGGGGGTGCACATCCACCCTGTGCACCCCCTATGCATTGCCCCTGCATACAAATCCTTGTTTAACCTATCACTAAACTACACAATCAACCGTATTCATAGGTTTCATAGATTTCATACACATTAGGCCTGGAAGGGACCTCACAAGATCATCTGGTCCAGCCCCCGGCTGAAAGGGCAGGAAGTCAGCTGGGGTCAGAGGACCCCAGCAAGATAGTCATCCAAACTCATCTTGAATGTGTCTGGAGTAGGTGCTTGTACCACTTCTGAGGGGAGTCTATTCCAGACTCTGGAGACTCGAACAGTAAAGTTCTTCCTTATGTCCAGTCTAAAACGGTCTTTCAGCAGTTTGTGACCGTTGGACCTTGTTTTCCCTAGGGGAGCCCCGGTGAACAGACGTTCTTCTAGGTCCTGATGTACACCCCTGATATAGGTTGCCACCAAGTCCCCCCCTGAGCCTATGCTTTTCCAAGATGAAAAGTCCTGTGCCTCTCAGCCTCTCCTCATATGGCTTGCTCTCTTGACCTCTGATCATATGTGCGGCTCTTCTCTGGACCCTATCAAGCTCCTCCACATCCTTTTTAAAGTGTGGAGCCCAGAATTGGATGCAGGACTCCAGCTGTGGCCTCAGCAAGGCTGAATAAAGTGGGAGAATGACATCTTGGGTCTTGTTTGAGATTCATTGGTAGATGCAAGCCAGGGTTTTATTTGCTTTGCCAGCTCTGGCATCGCACTGGTGGCTCATATTCATCTTGTGGTCAATCATGACTCCCCAAGTCTCTTTCAGACATAGTGCTAATGAGTGAAGCACTGTTGAGCCTATAGGTATGATGTGGGTTTTTCCTCCCGAGGTGGAACACCCTGCATTTCTTTATGTTGAAGGTCATCAGGTTTGTATCTGCAATCATTGTGAGCCTATCCAGATCAGCCTGAATCCCCAGCCTATCTTCCAGTGTAACCACGCTTCCCCATAGTTTGGTGTCATCTGCAAACTTGACCAGTTTGTTTCTGACACCCAAATCCTTATTGTTAATGAATATATTAAAGAGTACTGGTCTGAGTACTGAACCCTGCGGGATGCCACTGGTCACCATATGCTATGCTGACTGTTCCATCAACAATCACTCTCTGGGTCTGACCACAGAGCCAGTTCCCAAGCCATCAGACCATAAGGTTGTGGAGGCTGCAGTTCCCCAGTTTTTCCATGAGAACATAATGGGAGGCCAAGTCAAAGGCTTTTTTTAAATCCAAGTAAATGACATTAACCTTTCCCCCCCGTCCAGGTGACATGTCACCTGGTCATAGGAGATGAGGTTGATCAGACACAACCAACCCAAAACAAAGCCATGTTGGCTGTCTTTCAGAATGGTGCCTTCTGTCAGCCTATTGTTGATGGATTCTTTAATAATTTTTTCCAAGATCTTCCCAGGGATTGAGGTCAAACTGATTGACCTGTAGTTCCCTGGATCTTCCTTCCTTTCTTTCTTGAAGATAGGCACCACGTGGCTCTCTTCCAGTCTTCAGGAACCTCTCCTGAGTGCCACAAGTTCTCAAATATCTGTGCCAATGGTTGAGCTATGATGTTGGCAAACTCTTTTAGCGCTCTTGGGTGCATTCCATCAGGGCCCACGGACTACAGTGCATAGTTGTATTGCACAACTACAATGCATAACAACCTAACCTGGCCCAGGTAAAGCAGGGGACAACAGTGGTCAGTGTCATGCTGTTGTAAAGGTTGTTAAAGTGCAAAGCTTGTTAAAATACACTTGAGAGATCCAAAGAAGAGGGCCATGCCCCCCGCTACAGAGGGGCACATCCCAACAAGCATGCACGTGCAGGCATGCACATTTCCCCCAGGACAAATAGCAGCAGCATATATTTGTGCTGCTGCTATTTGTCCTTGGGCATGCCACTGCATGCCTGCTCTGGCACATGGCAAAGGGATCCGTGTGGGGTAAGGGAGGTTAGGGCCAGCACCTGTGCTGCCTTACCTGGGGTCCTGGGGCCTCCTGGGGCAGCAGTGGTACCAAACTGGCCGCTTGGAGCCTCATTGGAAGCTAGAACATGGCTCTGACTGGTCAGGTTCCCTTTCTGGTGGCACACACTATTGCCATGTAAGCCATGCCATTTTGTTTTAGCAGCAGTTTTTTTTTTTTACACTGGGATCTCCTGGTGTAAAAAATCCCCAAAATGCTGCGCTACAAATTAGTAGCACAGTGAATGTGCTGCATGTGGTTTTCAGCACTTCAGTTTGTTTTGAGACACAGAAAACCACATGCATGTGCTTTTTGGGATGTGGCCAAAGGAAGCAAAATCCCTCACAGTTGGTACAAATCTGACCATGGGGTAAAATTCCTTCCTGATCCAAAACCCAGTGATCAGTCTGACTCTGAGTGGAAAGGTAAGACTATCTAGCCAGGAACCTCCAAGTTTTAGTCCCCGCAGGAGCACTAGCACACCCCAATCAAAATCTGCAGCCTTGGCTGCAGCCAGCACCAAATGCTTCTGAGGAAGGTTAAAAAAAACAAAAATCCAGCACCTATAGCAACAATAGGGGAAAAATTCCTTCCCAGTCCCATGAGGCAACCAGGAAAACCTAAAAACGTAGAGAATACCAAACACTCTCCATTCTGCTCAGCAACCTAGGGACAGCAAGCATAAATCCACATATCACACCCTCTTACTGGAGAGCCAGATGTCCCCTTTCTGTATTCCCTCCATAAACTTCCAAATCCTTTGTGGATGCATCACAGAGAGGGCCACAAAACACTATAGTCTAAGTTACATATACGAGCTTATGCTGAAAGTATATTGCGCTCCTCTGCTATCCTTATGTTTAAAATACTTAAAGATTGTGGACAAAATTTTATCTGTTTGGCTCATGCAACAACAGCAGTTTTGTAGAGCTGTTACAATCTTGTAAAATAAAGTAAAGTATCCCATAAAAGCTGCTTTTCCAGCCTTGTGCACTGATCTGGATCACAGCAAGGACCACCCAGGTTGAAATTAATCTCTGCTTCTGGAACAAGCCTGGACGGTGCCCAGAGATGTATTTTTATAAAGATTACCTGAAAAACTCACTGAGGCTTTCTACAAAGCTATTGCTTTTTTTGCCCCCAAGACCAGTTTCACCCTCATCCTCTTACCTGGAAATGACCCTGAAGCTGCCCACTCTGTTCCTCATTTTACCACGATGAGCTAGAACGAGGACCCAGGCACACACACTTCCTTTTTCCAGGTCTTCCAGTGTTTAACACTACTGGTACTAACAGCTCATCACTTCCATAAAAAGCCGGGGACAGGCGGGGACAAAAGGAGTGGCTATGAGTTCACAAGATACAGGTGAAAGTTGCTTTATGTCATAAAAGCTTGCAATAGCTCTGCTTACGAACAGAAGAACATTAATCAGGTGTGAGCAACTCACTGCCATGCTCCCCCAACTCCAAGTTCATGTGTTCATGCATCAAGTGTCAGATTTGGAAAAATCTCTGGAATTTTGTAGCCGTGGGGGGGAAGTGCCTTTGCAAGCATGCATATACACACATGCACATGCACACACAGAGTGAGTGGGAAGGATCACATGTCCATTTCCCCATTATTTTCCTGTCCTGGCACAGGGCTGGAGTGAGGATGTCTTTGTGGCAGAAAGCCACCTTGGTTTCTCCCCAAAAATCTCTGCCCTGTGACACTGTGATTTAAATCTCTGTGCTGTGACCATTCAATTAGGATGGGCCCAGCACACAGGGGACCACACCCTCAGCCTGTCTCTTTAGGCAACTGGAGCTGGCTGCATTCCTGAGGGAGGGGGAAACCTGCTCCCTCTGCCTACGTGACTTGCATCACTTACCTGGGTGAGGGGTTTCTACCTGGGGAGCTGGAATCTGCCCGGTAACAGGTGATGCATTTCAGATTGGTTGGCTGACAGCCAACTGGGGCTGACCTCCGCTGGCCCAGGTGAATGAGGTCACAGGGGCTATATAAGTTAGGACGGGGAAGGAGGCGGTCTCTCCTCTCCGGCCATGAGGTGATGCAGCAGCCAGGCAGGGGACAGAGAAGCCTTAACATCTGAAACTGGCTCTCTCCCCCCAAACTCACGAGCTAGGAACCGCCTGCCTCCAAAGGGAAACTTCACCTGCCTTTGGAAGATGCTTGTGAGTAAGCTACTCAATCTGATTAGATATTTAGCTGGAAGTATCACAGATGCGTAATCAAAAGGCTACCACAGCCAGACTGTTTGCTCTTTAGGATTTCTAGATATTGCTCTATCCTGTACCCTAGTTTACCCTACCCCCTGTAATCAATAAAGTTCTCCTTTTTGACTGGTGTGGGAGACTTATTGAGGGGTGGGTCTAAATTATGCCTAAGAGACCCCTTAGGTCTGTGGACTAAGGGAGACTATACCTTTTTGCCCCCGGACTTGGGGAAGTACCCCAAGTGCCTGTACTGGGTTGAGTACCCGTGGGACTTTAGGCCTGTGTTACCCCAAGGACACAGGGCCGCGAGACAGTCCATTCTTGGGGTGGTGGCGGCACGTTACCCCCAGACTAGCGAGTGTGCTCCGGGAGAGGGGTCGGCCGGACATAAGGCGCCCCTAGGGAGGCATTCGGAGTCTGGAAGGCGGTCGGGCGCAGGGAGGTGGGTGGCTCAACGCAGGAGCACCCCCTACTGGCCCGCCTCAGTCTTTGCCTGCTAGTGGCAATATATAAGCTATGTATCTGTACATTTTTGCAGTTGGGCACAATTACACAGCCCAAGTTAGCACTGTCTGTGTTAGACCTCCAATGTTATTGGTCTCTCATAAACACACACATATATATGTATGCATGTACATATGTAACCATTAGGGCTGTGTGAAATTTCACAGCCAGTATTGTTTCAACACTGTTTCGACCTGTTTCAAGGTTGAAACAGCAAAATCGAAACAAAACAGATATAGTCAAAACAGCCTTGAAACAAAATGAAGCAAGTCGAAATGTTTTGCTGTTTCAATGTTGTTTTGACATTTCACCCATAGGCTATAATAGGGAAGAACAAAACAGCCTATAACTTTGTCATTTCTGGCTTGATTTGGATGAAACTTGCAGGAATGGTTGCTCCTTCTGAGGGCATGAAGCCTGCCGTGTTTCAAGGAGATAGGTGCAGGGGCTTGGGGGAAACTGCACCGCAAATTCTTGAAAGAAAAACTCATGTCACATGTAAATGTTAAGCCACAGCTGGGTCAAAACTTCAGGTCTGCTAGCCCGTGTGGAGGCCACAAAGTTACAAAGAGATAGGTGCAGGGATTTGGGGGAAATTGTACCTCAAGCTGCGGACAAGCAAAACTCGTGACATGGGTGACACTGTATGTTCAGGCTCAGCAGGGTGAAAGCTGCAGGCCTGCTAGTCCCTGCTGAGGCCACTAAGCCTGCCAGCTGTCAAGAAGATCGGTGCAGCGGTTCTGGGGCCTTGCAGCCCTAGCTGCTGACAGGCAAATCTCATGACTTGTTTTGTGGCCTCTGCAGGGGGGAAGCAAGCCTGCAGTTTTGACCCCGCTGTGGCTTAACACATACACGACAGGAGTTTTTCTTTCAAGAATTTGGGGTGCAGTTTCCCCCAAGTCCCTGCACCTATCTCCTTGAAACTTGGCAGACTTTATGGCCTCAGCAGGGGCTAGCATCCTTGTAGTTTTGATCACACTGTGGCTTAACATGTACACGGGACGCAAGTTTTGCTTTCAAAACTTTGGGGTGTAGTTTCCCCGAACCCCCTGCACCTATATCCTTGAAACTTGGCAGTCTTCATGCCCTCAGAAGGGGCTACCATTTAGAACGCTGCCGTTTCACCCAGCCCGAGTAACCATCTGCCATGCGCTGTCAGCAACAGAAAGGGTCAGGTTCAAATATCCAGGTGTTCCTCTCAGTTTAAAAAAAACAGCATTGGCTTGAGCTGCCAGTTAGAAGCCTAGAGGAGGAAAAACTCTTTGCTACAAGGTATGAACTTTTCTCCTCTGCCCCCTCTGGCTTTTGTCCATGAAATGAATCTCTGCAGTTATCCCTAGTCATTGCAGTGCATATTCCTGTGCTCCTGTCAGCAAGGACTCTGTTCCAGGGTTCTATATGTTGAAAAGATCCCACAACTCTCGACAGACAGCTCTATCAATCCAAGGCTCCCTGTGAACCAGCGAGAAACAGGATCCCACAGCTGGGAGCCCCATGCATGCCAGTTGAGAGGCTCCCAGCCACAGGGTTGCTCCCTGCACCCCCGGGATGTGGGGATTGCCATCCTTTTACCCCTGAGGTGCATGAAACCCCTCTGGGCCAGAGGACTGCTGCAGGGGCAATCTCCCCCCACCCCGGGTGTATGGGAAACCCCCAGGGCAGAGGGATCACCCCTGTGGTAATCCTCCTGCCCCAAGGATTTGCCAGAAGGCATGCTATGGGGACCCAGCATCCGCAGCTTTGGGACTCTGCATTCTGGCAGCTGTAGGGTGCTGCTGGGACCCAGAGTCTACAGCTGCTGGGGCACCTTGGGGGTAAAAGGTGAACAGCTTGGACAGTGTGTTCAGATCTCTGAAGTGATCCAATAAAAAAATTATTAAACAAAGATAAAATTGGTGGTTGAGTTCTGGAGAAGATCTAGTGATATCTTAACCCTATGACAATATCTTCCTCTTCCTAGCTTCCCCAAGACAAGCTGTACATTGATTCTGAGGTAGAGAGGATTTTGGTCTACACTAAGACAGATAAGGCCAACCCTCCTCCACCCCTACCCCCCGCTCATAACCTTAACATAAACCTTGCTGGATTAAGGCTGAGCCAAAGTGTCTGCAGCCACGTCTGTAAGTATGTTGGGGATTGTTCATCTCCAGATGGAGCACTTCATGCTTCCCAATGTTCAACTTAATCTGGTTCCGATCTGCCCAACTTGCCAGCCTGTCTAGGTCCTCCTGTATCTGCAGCCTATTTTCAAGCGTGATCATGCTCCCCCATAACTTGGTGTCATCCACGAACTTGGTCAGTGAGCTCTTCACCCCGACATCCAAATCATTGATAAAGATGTTGAAAAGCCCTGGACCAAGCACAGACCCCTGAGGGACACCATTGGCTACTTCTTGCCAGAACAACACAGAACCGTTCATTAGAAGTCACTGGGTCCTACCTCACAGCCAGTTTCCTACCTACCTGTTGAGCAGTTAAGCCTACAATCTTCCAATTTTCCCATGAGAACATCATGGAATACCAGATGAAAGGCCTTTTTTAGAAGTCTAGGTATACAATGTTGACCTCTGTCTTATGCAGGTGGCGTGATACCTGGTTGTAGACGGAAATGAGATTGGTAAGACAAGATCTGCCCATGATGAAGCCGTGCTGGATGTCATTTAGGATCCTACCTTTTGCAAGCGTATCACACATAGACTCCTTGATGAATTTTTCCAGGATTTTCCCTGGGATAGAAGCTAGGATAATTGGCCTATAGTTGATCAGGTCCTCTCTCCTCCCCTTCTTGAAGATGGGCACAACATTGGCCCTCTTCCAGTCTTCAGGGACCTCCCCCAAGCACCACAAATTTTGGAAGAGTTTTGCCAGAGGTCCCATGATGACTTCTGCCAGTTCCTTCAGCACTCTTGGATGAAGTTCACCTGGTCCTGCTGACTTAAAAATGTCTAACTTTTCTAACTGGTCACACACCAGCTCAACGTCAACAGTAGGAAGGTGGTCATTCCCACCATGGTCATTCTGAACCTTATCTAGTATGATTTTCCCCATTAGTCTGGTGAAATACCAAAGCAAAGTAGTCATTTAGTAGTTCAGTTTTCTCCCGAGTGTCAGTAACCAGCTGTCCTGAGTTGTTAAACAATGGTCCCATGCTTCCATTTGTTTTCCTTCTGTTCCCTACATACCTAAAGAAGAACTTCTTATTGTCCTTGATTTCTGTTGCTAGTTTAAATTCAGTCACCGCCGTAGCCTTTCTAATCTGCTTCCTACAAGTGCAGGCCATTGTTTGTATAGTCTTCCTTGGGGACTGTCCCAAGCTTCCATTGTCTGTATGCCTCCTTCTTCTTTTTCAAGAGGACCATGATATCCCTATTAAGCCAAGAGGGCTTAACAGCCCTTCTGCTACCTTTCCTCTGCATGGGAATGGACTTCTTTTGTGCTTCAAGGATCATGTCCTTGAGAAATGACTACTCTTTGGGCACTCCTTTCACTTTTGGTCCCTCAGCGCTTCCCCTATTATTGCCCTGAGCTTGTTGAAATTTGCTTTTTTGAAGTCGAAAACTTTTATGACTTGCTAAACACAAGCAAAAAGCTCATACTATGTTTCACTCACTCATGATAATGGTATGAGAATCACTCCATCTTGTCATTTTAATTTTAATCATGGCATTTTCCAGATTACAAATTCAGTTAACCATCCTTTTGTACTAAATGTCATGCTTGTTACTGAAATGGAAGGCTAGACAAACACAATGTGCCTGGATAATTATTAGGAAAAAATCTCCACAGCATCATGCCAGTTTTTATCAGTTGCTGATCTAATTCCAGAGTCTCTCTTTGGTTAAAGGTTATGTATAGATCGTGTTACTAGAATGAGCTAGTATGCAATGCCTGAGTTTGTCTCGAGTAGCTTTAATATGAGCTTTTATGAAATAGAAGTATATACAGGACAACTGTATTTCAGATTTCACAATTGCAGAAGTAGGAATTTGAGTAAATATTTAAGATCCCTTTAAGGTTATCTTTGTCAACATGGGTTAATTAAGAAAAGTATTTTGTGCCCAAAAGCTTATCTAACATCTTTCCCACCTATATAGCTGGTACAATAAAAGGTATCACCCAAGACCCTTGTTTTTAGTATGGGCTAAAGTAATTCTGAGGCTGCTCTAACTTAACAACATGGGCTGAACTGGCAGTTATCAAAATCATGCAAGTACAAAAGTCTTTCCCCACACTTCTTTTCAGATCCTGCTCCATTTATAGCTGTCTGAACCTGTAGATCTAAGTCAAGAAATTTAGTGGCAGAAAAATTCATAATAATCTTGGGGGGTTTTGGTGACTGTTAGAATGAATAACCAATGGAAACTAACTGCAGAAAGCAAATGTTGAACTTGTAAATACCAGAATTTACAACATAAATTTATTAATGGTCTGTTTGTTGGAGACAGTAGTAGGATAGGGGATTCTGGGTTTGAGGACATTTTATGTTGCAAGGATCTCAACATTTATTTCTGTAAACATGTGCCCTTTCTATTGAAGGAATGCAACACACAGGACCAGTTAAAAAAACTGGATGAATAAGAATACCCCTGGTCTTCTCCTAGATTACACAAAAACCCATATGATTCATTTGCAAATATGCAATGTCTTAATGTAAGTGGTTCAGAGATCATTGTTGGCCATAGTAGACAGAGTTTTCTGCATTCTTTGGTTACAGTTACATTACTGGGTTCATTTTAAAAGACAACCAGTTAAATAGTTACCTTCTAATTCTCAATCCCCGAGTTCCCTTAGTTCTGTGGGTCTACTTGCTGTATTTTGTAAGTAAGAATCAGAGCACATTACATGTCCTTAACTACAGGCAATTACACTCGCACAACATTGTGCAGCCTGAGTTTCACAGCAGGTCCTCTTTGGTTCACCAAAGTGTTTTTTCAGATTAGTGTGTGCGCGCCTCAGGGGGATCACTGTGGGGTAGCTGGAGGCACTGGCTTTTTTCAGGCCTTGGATCAGAACCCTGAAATCCACGACTCAGACTATTCTGGTCCCCTCAGTCTCAAACAGTGTACAAGGTCAAAGGTCTACCTGAACCTAAGAAGCCAACAGAGGTTGGATGGATATCACACATTATTTTCTGTAGGTGAAGCAACACAAGGGGGTGATGTGGCTAGCATCACACTAGGCTTCCTATCACTCCCCACCCCAAATTACCTGGTACCCATTTACAGTTGAATCAAATGAGGCAGCTTTCAGCAAAACTAGAACTTACCTATTTAGTGCTATAGCAAGATACCTTGACCCCTCTCCCATCATACCTCTAGCCACTCTAAAAACATGAGGTAAAAGGACAATCCTGGCTTCAGGGATTCACATTCTGGGTTGTAACAAATTAGTGTGAAGGACAGACATGGGGAACAAGGAGGAGGAGGACAAGGACAGTAAAATAAGTAGGAGCCTGAGCTCAACATTTGCCTGCCAGTGTTGGTCTTACTGCAGGGATGAGTCATGAGAATGGGTTTGAAAGATAAATGCCAAGATAGCTAAGGGGGAAATTGTTAACTGCTTGTATCAGGAGGCAGAACTTCTTGTGACCCAGGGAAAGAATAATCAAGTAAGTTCATTTTGGATCAGTGGTGACAAGGTCCAAGACAGGCAGGAGGCTCAAGGAAGTGCTGTAGGGAGTGAGCAGGAGTTCACCCTAACCCACAAACATCCCCCAGACTTTTAAGTTTCAGGGCAAAGACTCCTCAATATCCTCTTCCCTTTGTCTAGTCAACCTGTCTAACTCATTGTCCATAAAAGTCTTTGGATTCTGAGCTGTTCTTCCCTCTTTACAAAGGATGAGTGCCCACATCAGGCTTTTGGTACTTATAATATTATTTGGGTTTGTTTTCAGCAATGTCTTGTTTAAGACAATCTTGGAAAAAAGTTATAGGGAAAGATGATTCAGAGGAGCAGTGGAGAAGCCATAGTTACAAAGTAACTAAGAAGGAAATAGAGCTGGGGAATAGGTAGGAGGCCCTGGCAGCCATGGAGAAGAAGGCAGGAGAGGATGCCCCCAAGGGAACTGATACCAAAGCTACAGGAACACCAAGAGAAAGAGACACCAGGTCCTCATCATTGACGATTCCATCCTGAGAGGAACAGAGGGGCCTATCTGTCACTCTGACTCCAAGGCATGTAAGGTTTGTTGCCTGCTTGGAGCACGGATTCAGGATGTCACGGAGATGATCCCGACCCTCTGATCATTACCCCGTGATCCTCATCCACGTGGGAACAAATGACGCAGCCAGGGGCAACCCAGACTGCATCATGAGTGACTACAAGGCTCTAGGGGTAAAGTTTAAGGAGATGGGGCACAGGTGTGTTTTTTCTTCTATCCTTCCAGTGAGCAGACATGGACGGTGCTATGAGACATACATCAGCAAGGCCAACTGTCAGCTTCGGAGCTAGTGTTACCAGGCGGGCCTTGGGTTCTTGGACCATGACCTGCATTTCCACACAGAGGACATACTCGGGCGGGATGGGCTTCATCTCTCCCCAAAAGGTAAATGCATTTTTTCTTCCAGGCTGGCTGATTTCATGCGGTGAGCTTTAGACTAGGTTCACTGAGGGACAGGGATGCAGAGGAACATGAGGACACTTCGCTGTCAACCCAGGTGACGCACATAGGTAGTACCCAGGTAAGTGACAGGGACCAGGGTGGAGTTAGGAACAAGGAGGCAGCACGGGTACCTACAGGATGCCTCAAATGCCTCTACACAAATGCTCAAAGCATGGGGAATAAGCAGGAGGAACTCACCCTCCTGCTAGCTAGCAAAAACCCAGACCTGGTGGGGCTCACAGAAACCTGGTGCGATTCTACCCACAAGTGGGCAGTGGACATCCAGGGATACAGGCTAGACAGGCGAGACAGAGCAGGGAAAAGGGGGTGGGGGGTGTAGCACTATACGTCAAAGAGCAATACACATCCTCAATGATCAGGATGGGGTTGGAGGAGGGGCGAACTGAGGCGCTTTGCGTCAGAATGCAAGGGGGTCGTGGGGAAAGGGACTGGATAGTGGGTGTCTACTACAGACCGCCTCACCAGGGGGATGAGCTGGACCTGGAATTCTCAGGTTGGCTCACGGAGGCTGTAAAGGCAAGAGATGTGGTTGTCCTGGGTGACCTAAACTACCCGGACATTTGCTGGGAGGAGCAGTCAGCCAGGTTCGACCACTCATGTAGGCTCCTAGCCTGGATACAGGACCTCCACCTAACCCAGGAGGTATATAGTCTCACCAGGGGAAATGCTTCCTGGACTTGTTCCTTGCCACAGGAAATGACCCGACGAGGGGTCTGTGGGTACTCGACCACCTGGGCGACAGTGATCATCATCTGCTGGAATTTACTATCCAGCGGAGGCTGGTGAAAGCAAGCAGCAAGGCAGAGGTCTTCGACTTCAGGAGGGCTGACTTCTGTAAGCTAAGAAGGTTAGTAGGAAAGGCTTGGAGGGGTCTCGGAGCTTCAGTGAGACAGGAGTCCAAGACGGGTGGTTGTTCCTCAAGGAGACGATCCTCCAAGCTCAAAGGGAGTCAGTCCCAACATGCACCAAGGGGGGCAGGAGTGCAAAGAAGCCCCCATGGCTCAGCACAGGCATCCAGGGATGCCTGAGGGCAAAAAAGGAGGTGTACAAACAGTGGAAGGAAGGGGCTATCACCAAGGATTACACCTCCGTTGCTTGGGACTGCAGGGAGGCTGTTAGGAAAGCCAAGGCAAAGATGGAGCGAGGGCTGGCAACCAGAATTAAGGATAATAAAAAGTCCTTTTTCAAATATATAGGAAGTAAGGCGGTGGCACCGGGTAACATGGGGCCCCTACAGGACAGGCTTGGCAATCTGGTGATCGCAGCAAATGAAAAAGCTGACCTCTTTAATGAATTCTTTGCCTCCATATTCCTGAACAGGGACCGGGACATTTCCCCCACTTGAACTACAGACGGACCCAGGGGAGGCACCGCCATGCCTAGGAACAGGGATGTCGCAGAGCACCTCAGTGCTCCGCTCCTATAAAGAGGTACAGGTGCTGGTTGCCGGGGCAACTGCTGTTGGTCAGCTACGCGGAAGGGGGCAGGGCCTGACCTATATATAAATCCAGGCTGAGGCCAGAGAGGCAGTTCCCTGCCAGCAGCCATAGGGGCGGGAACTCTGCCGGAGCAACAAAAAGGAAGAGGCCAGGATACTCGAGCAGTTGCTATGGGTGAGAGAGGGAGAAACCCTGTCAAGGACTTGAATATGGTTATAACCAGAGGACCAGGTGAGGTTATCAGGGGTTGGAGGAGGCCTCATAGGGGCTCCACAGTAGCGTGGGGACCCCAGTGCCAGAGAGGGCACAACATTCAGGGGTGCACTGACCCTAGCCCTGAGAAGGGGAGCAGAGGATGGGAAGGGGGCCAGGTAAGGCTGAAGCCGCCTGAGCCCTAATGTGAGAAGCCCCCCAGAGTGGGCAGTGTGAGACAAGCCGGAGAGCCGCAGCGGGGGCACAGGCTGCGAGACAAGCCGGAGAGCGTCCATGGGGTGCAAAAAGGGAAATCGACCAAACAACATCTGGTACATCTACGAGGCTTGGGGTGTGGTACAGGGGTGGCCGGAGCCACGCATAGCCCATAAGGCTGGGGTGCACCGAGTCAAACAATACAGAACAGGGGCCAAGATAAACCAGAGCACCGTGTCCAAGGGGACAAAAGGCAGCCTCCATTATAAAATACATAACATCAAAGACGTGGCGGGTGAGAACGAAGGTGCTTTATCTTGAACTTGCCATGGTAGGGGGCATTAGGAGAGATCATGGCCACTCCTAGGACCCCACGCCATGACAAGGGACGACCTAGTTAGGGAACTTTTGGAGGGGCTAGACATATTTAAATCAATAGGTCCAGATGCTCTTCACCTGAGGGTGCTGA
>NW_017728983.1:5074622-5093197 GCF_001723915.1 Gavialis gangeticus
TCGACCACTCATGTAGGCTCCTAGCCTGGATACAGGACCTCCACCTAACCCAGGAGGTATATAGTCTCACCAGGGGAAATGCTTCCTGGACTTGTTCCTTGCCACAGGAAATGACCCGACGAGGGGTCTGTGGGTACTCGACCACCTGGGCGACAGTGATCATCATCTGCTGGAATTTACTATCCAGCGGAGGCTGGTGAAAGCAAGCAGCAAGGCAGAGGTCTTCGACTTCAGGAGGGCTGACTTCTGTAAGCTAAGAAGGTTAGTAGGAAAGGCTTGGAGGGGTCTCGGAGCTTCAGTGAGACAGGAGTCCAAGACGGGTGGTTGTTCCTCAAGGAGACGATCCTCCAAGCTCAAAGGGAGTCAGTCCCAACATGCACCAAGGGGGGCAGGAGTGCAAAGAAGCCCCCATGGCTCAGCACAGGCATCCAGGGATGCCTGAGGGCAAAAAAGGAGGTGTACAAACAGTGGAAGGAAGGGGCTATCACCAAGGATTACACCTCCGTTGCTTGGGACTGCAGGGAGGCTGTTAGGAAAGCCAAGGCAAAGATGGAGCGAGGGCTGGCAACCAGAATTAAGGATAATAAAAAGTCCTTTTTCAAATATATAGGAAGTAAGGCGGTGGCACCGGGTAACATGGGGCCCCTACAGGACAGGCTTGGCAATCTGGTGATCGCAGCAAATGAAAAAGCTGACCTCTTTAATGAATTCTTTGCCTCCATATTCCTGAACAGGGACCGGGACATTTCCCCCACTTGAACTACAGACGGACCCAGGGGAGGCACCGCCATGCCTAGGAACAGGGATGTCGCAGAGCACCTCAGTGCTCCGCTCCTATAAAGAGGTACAGGTGCTGGTTGCCGGGGCAACTGCTGTTGGTCAGCTACGCGGAAGGGGGCAGGGCCTGACCTATATATAAATCCAGGCTGAGGCCAGAGAGGCAGTTCCCTGCCAGCAGCCATAGGGGCGGGAACTCTGCCGGAGCAACAAAAAGGAAGAGGCCAGGATACTCGAGCAGTTGCTATGGGTGAGAGAGGGAGAAACCCTGTCAAGGACTTGAATATGGTTATAACCAGAGGACCAGGTGAGGTTATCAGGGGTTGGAGGAGGCCTCATAGGGGCTCCACAGTAGCGTGGGGACCCCAGTGCCAGAGAGGGCACAACATTCAGGGGTGCACTGACCCTAGCCCTGAGAAGGGGAGCAGAGGATGGGAAGGGGGCCAGGTAAGGCTGAAGCCGCCTGAGCCCTAATGTGAGAAGCCCCCCAGAGTGGGCAGTGTGAGACAAGCCGGAGAGCCGCAGCGGGGGCACAGGCTGCGAGACAAGCCGGAGAGCGTCCATGGGGTGCAAAAAGGGAAATCGACCAAACAACATCTGGTACATCTACGAGGCTTGGGGTGTGGTACAGGGGTGGCCGGAGCCACGCATAGCCCATAAGGCTGGGGTGCACCGAGTCAAACAATACAGAACAGGGGCCAAGATAAACCAGAGCACCGTGTCCAAGGGGACAAAAGGCAGCCTCCATTATAAAATACATAACATCAAAGACGTGGCGGGTGAGAACGAAGGTGCTTTATCTTGAACTTGCCATGGTAGGGGGCATTAGGAGAGATCATGGCCACTCCTAGGACCCCACGCCATGACAAGGGACGACCTAGTTAGGGAACTTTTGGAGGGGCTAGACATATTTAAATCAATAGGTCCAGATGCTCTTCACCTGAGGGTGCTGAGGGAATTGGAGGTGGTCATAGCGGGGCCCCTGGCACAGGTCTATGAGTGCTCGTGGGGCACTGGCCAGGTACCAGAGGATTGGAAAAGGGCCAATATGGTCCCCATTTACAAGAAGGGGAGAAAGGAGGACCTTAGCAATTATAGGCCAGTCAGTCTTACCTCGGTCCTTGGGAAGACCTTTGAGAAAATTATCAAAGAGCACATCTGCAAGGGCCCAGCAGGGGAGGTAATGCTCAGGGACAACCAACATGGGTTCATTGAGGGCAGGTCCTGCCTGACTAACCTGGTTTCTTTTTTATGATCAGGTCACAAAGTCCCTGGATGAGGATGTTGGGGTGGATGTCATCTTCCTGGACTTTAAGAAGGCCTTTGACGTGGTTTCCCACCACATTCTCTTAAAAAAAACTTGGTGACTGTAGCACTGATGCCTACACAGTCAGATGGCTGGCAAATTGGCTAGATGGTTGCACCCAGAGAGTGGTGGTGGACGGGATTTTCAACCTGGAGGGATGTGGGCAGTGGGGTCCCCCAGGGTTCGGTCCTGGGGCCTGCACTGTTCAACATCTTTATCAGTGATGTGGATGTGTGTGTGGAAAGCATGCTGTCCAATTTCACTGACGACACCTAATTGTGGTGCGAGAAGGGCACGCTGGAGGGCAGGGACAGCATCCAGCTAGATCTAGACAGGTTACAGAGGTGGGCGGATGAGAATAGGATGGAGTTCAACGCAGACAAGTGCAAGGTACTGCATCTAGGGAGAAGGAACCAGCAACACACCTACAGGCTGGAGAACACCCTTCTTGTCAACACGGTGGCAGAAAGGGATCTTGGAGTCATTGTTGACTCCAGGATGAACATGAGCCACCAATGCAAGGAAGTGGTCAGTAAGGCTAACCATACCTTATCATGCATCTACAGGTGCATCATGAGCAGGTCTAGGGAGATGATCCTTCCCCTCTATGCAGCATTGGTCAGGCCACAGCTGGAGTACTGCATCCAGTTGTGGGTGCCGCACTTCAAGAGGGATGTGGCTAGCATTGAGAGGATCCAGAGGAGGGCCACTCTCATGGTCAAGGGGCAGCAGGGCAGGCCTTATGAAGAGAGGCTAAAAGGCCTGAACCTATTCAGCCTCCACAAACAAAGGCTGAGAGGGGATCCGATGGCCACTTACAAACTCACCAGGGGGAACCAGCAGGAATTGGGGGAGGCTCTGTTCCCCCTGGGCACCACCCAGGGTTACTAGGAATAACAGCCACAAATTGTTAGAGAGAAGGTTCAGGCTGGACCGCAGGAGACATTACTTTACAGTTAGGGCTGCCAGGCTCTGGAATGGGCTCTCAAGGGAGGTGGTGCTCTCTCTTACCTTGGGGGGGTCTTCAAGAGGAGGCTGGACAGATATTTGGCTGGGGTGATATGACCACGGCACCCATTCCTGCCCAGGGCGGGGGGGTCGGACCTGATGATCTGTTTGGGTCCCTTTGACCCTAAGCACTATGAAACTATGAAAATTGTAAAGTACAGCCTGTCAAAATTATACCTCATAAGTTTTAAATTTTCAAAAATCCTTATGCCCATGTGCAGGGTTGCTCCATGGCAGCAGGTTTCTAGAGCAGAGAAGTGTTGAATTTTTACACTGGTTTGATCCAACTTACTTGAGTAAAAAAGAACAGACTGTTCACTTCAGAGAACTTAGTATGAGGATCTGATTGCTTCCTAATACCAGTGATGATTAACAAGTGTGTCATGGCACCCTGAATCTTGAATCTAAAAGGGTATGCCTTGACTCTAAAAACTTTGAGAATCACTGCCTTATACTATAAGCTCTTCAAGCAAGGGACCGACCATTCTTTTATTCTGTTTGTACAGCATCTGGCAGTGAGGCATGGGTCCATAGAGAGGGCTCTTAGCCTTTGTAACATTAAAAATAACAGAAAGTAACATTTTAATTTTAATTACCCAAGCAAACCCTGGAGTTTGATGCTGCAGCTTTTCTATGTTTCTGAAGGGGCAGCTCCATCCATCTTCCTCCGATGCAAACCAAAGCAAGGCATAGTTGCCTGCTTTTCTCCTTCCTTACCATCTTTCTGAACAGGTCTATGAAGCTCTCAGCTAGAGTTCATGGATAACATCTGATGATGTGAACTTGGGTTCACACAAGCTTACCGTCGCTCGCTTGCTCTCTCTCACTCTCTCATTTAGTCTATAAATGTGCACATCTACTCTGCCTTCTGAGGGACAGGCTGCTCATGATTTTTGCCAAAGTCCAAACAATAGTTAGCAAGGTAAAATTCCAGCTGACATGAAGACAAAAAGCCTCTACAAATATATTAAAAGACATATGAATAAAAGAATAAATAAATCTAACTACTGTACGAGCCTTATTTAGATCAGCCCTCTGTAGGCCTACAAGCATCCTAACACCTGTGGCTATGGTGGCAACCTGTTACAATCTGACTGAAGCTTGACTTATGCATGCACTGTAAACAGCAATTCACCAGATATAATAACATTAGGAAGTAAAAAAGGGATTGACGTAAGCAAATAAACTAAGGCTTGCGTTAAACAATGGAAAAGGAAAGAAGATAAATCCTTCCTTTATTTTCCCAAAGATATGAATCACAAGTAACTGACACCTTCCAAGCTCACAAAAGCTCTGGTTGAATCCAGTCCCACAGGTTTCATTGAAACAAAATTTAAATAAAACCAGAAACATTTATTAGAATATTAAAACCAGCCATCTATAAATACTGGGCACAGGCTAAAGGAAAATTTGACTTCTCTGAAGCTCAGGAACAAAGGAACCATACTTACCTGGCAGGGGAGATACCATTGCTTCTCAGCCTCTTATGGACTAAGAGCAAAGGTAGTTTGCTGTAACTGGTCTGTTCCCCAAACCAAGATTACTTTGAACGACGTTGGGTAGTAGTGGGTGCAGACCTGCCCAATCCACTGTGGACAAGACACTTTATGAGAGTCTACTATAGCCTCCAAATGGGAGGATCTCTGCTATACCCCTATTTTATGGAAATGGAGAAATCCTCCCCAGCTTGCTCCTTTAGCCCAAAGGCCAAGGGCAAGTGAGATTCAGGGGCATTTGAACCCCAAGACCTCTGGGCTCAGGCCTGCATGTAGGATGCCTGCCAATGGATTTGGGAGTATCTGAAGCCCCAGGCTGAAGGGTCTGGGAAGGAGGATACTTGCTGGTGGGTAGCATCACGTAGACTTGAACGATTGCTCTGCTCAGCTGATAGAATTTGGAACTGATTTGGCTAATCTGGCCTAAGACACAAAATTAAAAACAAAAAGTGTAAGCCCCAAGGGAACAGAGAAGCCAAGCCAGCAGGCCTGTTTTTCCCTTGAATCCAAGGCTGTATAAGTATTGTCTTTCTCAATACAAATAAGACTTTTCTATTGCATATCCTCATAAAGCTTTCAAGTTGTGACTAGAATGGTCTCACTGGTCAACAGTCTCATTCTCACCCAAAAATTTAGAACAATACCTCTGGCATAAACAGGCTGCACATGATTATAGAAGCACTTCATAAAACTCAAAACCAAACAAAACCCCCATATACAGGATTAACCCATGTAGGCTGATCCATTACTCATCTTCTCATACATACACATCTAACATTTCACATTACCGTTCTCTTAGCCAATCAGTTCTATTTACCCAAACATATCCAGTGCAACACCAACAAAATTAACCCTGGCCTTTGTTTCATCCTAATGACCCTGCAGAATTAAGTGTTATTGCCCCCATTTGAGTGTCCAGTTTGACGTTATTTCTCCTTAGGAACTTTTGCCAGTTATAACAAATGTGTCTGTTTAGTTTATGAACCATAAGCTGTTGGCAGAATACTGGGCTAGATGGACTGGCCCAGTATGACATTTCTAATGGTATGTTCTTATAACTTCTGCATGGCTCTGGAGGCGAGAAGTTCAAACCTTACTCCAAACTTACACCAAAGGCTGCCCCTGTTGACCCAGGTGGAAATGAGTACCTGGTCATTCAGGGCAGGGAGTCAAAGGCAACTCAATGCCTCATATGTCATTGGCTATAGAAACTGGTGTCTGAACCACACTAGCCCCATTGGATCAGGGGGGATGTTTGGCCTCTCTGGTTACCAGGATGGGTTTGGGCTGTTTGCAGCTGAGCCCAAGCAGCTTAAAACAGTTAAGAGTGAAAGACAGTTAAAGCCACACAGTCTTGTCAGTCATTTCTAATACATTTTTTGCGAACACTACAGCTGCAAGGATGGGCTTTGTATTTCTAATGCAATGGGTGCCTTACATTACTGCAAACGACGTATAATACTGAAGTCAACGAACTCCAAGCTTTTTAAGGCCTCCTGGGTATAACAAGACAAGACTTTCCATTCTTCTCATACAGTCACTTCTGTGTCTTGCCAACCCCTCTCTGGGCTTTTGTTTTTGCTTGTTTCTGCTTAAGCATAAAGTACTGACTCCAAAATCCTAAATGAAGATGGAGCCACAGCTGAATGTTGCCTCCTCCTCCTGGCTTTTAAAAGTAACAGAAAATACCCTTGCAACACAGCAAGATACAACAGGTCTCTTCACGCAACACCTACAGGGTTTCCTATTCACTTCCTCATGTGCAAACTCGCTAATATAAACCTGTACTGACACCCCCAACATACGTTACTTGTCCTTAAACCCTGCCCTTCAGTCAGAGACGAAACCAAACTGAAGAAAAAACCCTATTTCCTTCACACATCCCCTTTGCCTCATGCTCATTTTCCTCCCACTCCCAGTTCTGTCAATAAAACAGCGGGCACAGAACGAGTTAATGTAGTATATTTAATGGACCACCTGCCAATAGCTCAGGATACCTGAGTTTGCTAAGTCTCTCTCCTTCCTCTTTTTTGTTTTCTACCCTTTGTTGATTCAGTCCCTGCCCGAAGAGCACATCTTCAGCAGTAGTGTACAGGGCGGGGGGGGCAAAATGTAGCCTGTGGGCTGGATGCGGCCCACCAGGCCATTCTACCCAGCCTGCAGGACCCGTAAAAAATTTAGAAAATTCATATTTATCTGCCCCTGGCTGCCTGTCATGCGGCCCTCGATGGCTTGCCAAAACTCAGTAAGCGGCCCTCCGCCTGAAATAATTGCCCACCCCTGATATAGGCTCACCTCCCTTAAGTGCAAATTTGACAGGTGGGCAGGACCAGAAATCCTGACCCCATCACCCCGCCCCCTTTCCCCTTGTATGGTGTGATGCCAGAAGCCCCACCCCCACCGCAGTCACATGGTGCGACTCACAAGCCCCTCCCCCAACCCCAGTCACATGGTGCATGACATCACAAACCTGCCCCCACTCCACTCACATGGTGTGTGACACCACCATCACATGGTCCATGACATCAGGACAGCTCATGCAGCCCCCCAAAGCCCACCCCCTCATGCTTCAAGTCCCGCCCTAGACCACATGGTACAGTTATGACCTATCAGGCCCCAGACTGCTCTAGCCCCCGGGCACAGGCATGGCCTGTGGGATAGCAGGGGAGGGGTGACCCCTCTAACAACCTGCCCCACCACCCCCGACCAATTGGCAGGGGCTTCAGAGGCCTCAGACCTCCCCAAAAATGACGCCGAACCAACTGGAGCGAGTAGAGGGGTGGGGCTTAGGCTGCAAACCCACCAGGTCCATCTGCTTTCCCAAAGGAGCCCTCTGTTTCTCTGAGACCATGCTAAGGCAAGCAGGGGCAGGCATGGAGGAGATTCAGGAGTGTGAGCTGGATGCCAAGTGTACCAAAACAAGACCAGGGACCGTGACAGAAGTTGGGCAGTCCATATCAGACCTGCCTATGGAGAACATGGACAACTCTGTCTCAAGGGACTCTGCTGAGGTAAATAATTTAGATGGTTTTTGTGGGGTCATTTCTTGTAACTGTCTGGACCTGTGTTAATAACAATGTTTTTGCAGGTAGACGCCACCGCCTTTGTGGAGAACTTTCAAAACCTGCACACTGGCACCCCACCAAAAATAAAGGTCTTTTGCGTGAATTGATTTTGTTCATGTCCAAAAGAGAGCAGTTTGTGGCCAAAGACTGATGCAACATTTTTGGGCAAAAACAATGACTGCCAACCCAGGCTTTGAGCCTATGGAGGTCACCGAGCAGGGGTGTACTGGGGGGACTATTTTCAAATAAAAAGTATCCCACCCCTGTTCAGAAAAAGGTTTCTTGCATGACCTGGTTTTGAACAACTGTTCAAGACAAGGCTGAAGACCTCTGTTAATGTTGTATTTCATTACCTGCTTAATAAACCTTGTTTTACCATGGTTTAAATTTGTTCTCAAGTGTTTGAATGCACCACATGGGTGTGAGCATGGGGTGGGGTAGGGCACAGCAGTTACCATATGTGTCTACACAGGAGGCTTGGTTAAACCAAGTTGATTACTCTCCTGGTGAAACTGGCAGTTTTGGTGGGGTGAACACGCTTTTTGAAGCCACCAAAAGGCAGAATAAGGTTCTGAACAGAAGTGGGGCGGTTGCCTGGCTTTGAGATCAGGACGCTTACACTCTACACAAACCGTCGAGAAGGATGTTAAAAAACCACCCTACCCAGCTGATATTACTGGTGGGTTCAATTTATTGTATGTCTACACGGACATTGTGGAACATCAGCTTGTTGGGGACTTTTTGGTTCCTTCACTATGCTGCATCTCTGTCCGTGGGAGCAACAATGAGTTTCTCACCATCACATACGACAAGCTGCATTATGTCCCCATTAGTCAGCACCACATCAACACAATCAGCATTGAAATAAAGATGGATCAGAACAAACACGTCTCATTTCGCTTTGGTAAGGTGATCGTTAAGCTTCACCTATGCCCCCAGAAGACTTTGAGATTTTAAAATAACTAAAAACACAATGGTGAGGGTAAAAAACTACGGGCACCCTAACTTGTACAGAAATTATTATAAAGCCCAGGCCGGGTATGGTCTTCTCGGATATCATGGGGTGCCCATGATGTATGGGGCGCCCATGATGTATGGGGCTGGCGTTGGAGGCATATTTCATAGCCTCTTTACAAAAGTCGTTCTGCTTTTGAGAAGGGGTCTGGAGATTATTAAGCCCCATGCTAAAAAATGCAGTGCAAAACATAGCCAAAGACATGATCAGTCACGTCTCAGGAGCTGTCCTGGATTAGGTCGGTTAAGCTGGCAAAGCAGGAGGGGTCCGGCCTTGTGTATATTCAAAGAAAGAGCCTTAAAACAAAGAGAGATGCACCACACTCCGGATATACAGGACCTCCTCAACCCCTTAAAAAGAAGAGGTTAAGTCAACGGGGAAGCCCTACATGAAAAACCAAGAAACAGTCTGGGAGAAAGAAGGGGCGCTCTCCTGGAGGAAACAGAAATATATTTTAATCGCCATGGTCTTTGTTCACTGCAGATCTGAAGAACGTGCCAAATCTGAACCAGATGAGTTTCAAATAGCCCCTACGCAGACCAGCATTGAGAAAAGCCTGTATGTTAAGATCCCCACTCTCTTGGCTATTACTGAGTCTGGCTCCCTTGACTTTTTCATAGCTGAGAGTGGCGAAGATTACATGGATTTGAAAAACACGCTGCTGTACCTCTGCTGCAAGATTGTAAAAGGCGATGGAACTGATCTTGATGCTGGGGCAGCAGTGGGTCTGGTAAATTACCCACTGGCCTCTGTCTTCAGTCAGCTGGATGTCACTCTGGGAAATCGTCTCATAAGACAGAGCAACAACTGTCACGCTTACCAACCCTTCATTGAATCGGTTCTCAGCTACAGCGATGACACTCTCACCACCCAATTTTCTGCCGGCCTCTTTTACAAAGATACCCCTGGACATCGTGAAACGGTTGCACGGGATGGCAATAATGATGGGTTTCAGAGATGGGCAAACCTGACAGACTAAAGCAAAAAGATAGAGCTGCTGGGTCATCTCCACAGTGATTTGTTTTTCAAGGAAAACTGTTGCTGAATGGCGTGGATGTGAAAATTAAACTCACTGCCAGCACGGCCCCACAGGTAAGCAGCAGTCGCCGCTGTGTGCCAGGGGTGATGGTCGCTGCATACAAAACCTCCCCACATGGCTGCTGCGGCCACGAAGCCATACTTGGAGCTGCGCAGCCAGCCGCAGGGCAGCAGCAGCAGTGTGGGAGCTGCACGGGATGGTGGTGGGGATGGCTGCGTGCTGCCCAGCCACCACCACAGTGCTGCTGCCCCCTGCAGCCGGCCGCACAGCTCCGAGCATGGCTCTGCGGGGAGGTTTTGTACACAGCGGCCATCTCTGCTGGCACAGCCCCACAGGTAAGTAGCAGCAGCAGCTGCCGCATGCGAGCTCCCTCCTGCCCCCCAGCCACCATCCCTCACCGCTGCTGCAGAGCCAGCCACAGAGCTGTGTAACCAGCTGCATGCCAGCCTCCCCCTCCCCTGGGCAGCTGGCTGGGTGGCATGTGCACCCCACATCACTTACCCATCAAGCCCCCTGCGGAGGGGCACCCCTGCCTTCAGCCCCCGGCCTTGCACCTGGCTGCAGTGTGCCACCTGGGGCTGGCATCACCCCCCACTCCCTCAGCCACCTTCCCCAGCCCTGCCTCACGGACCCCAAGCCCCACTTATCTTTAGGATCCAGGGGTGAACTTGCCTGGCAGCACTTGCCTGCAAAGCCTGTCCCCAGCCAGCATGCAGCCGCCAACACCCTGCACCGCCGTGGACCAGTGCAGCCAGTCGCAGGGTGTGAACAGTAGTGCAGTGGTGGCAACTCCATGCAAGCCCCCCTTTCCACCCCCTGGCTGGGCAGCACATACGTGGCCCACACACGGTGGTTGCCACCGTACTGCCACTACCGCACCCTGTGCCACTTGCCCACAAAGCCATGTGGGTGGCCATGGGATGGTAGCACAGGGTGCAGTGGCAGAGTTGCGGTGGCAGCCTCCATGTGCAAACCCCCCCATCAGGCCAGCCAGCATGTGTGGCCCGCAGCATGGCACCTCTGCCCTCACCCCCTGGCCCTGCTCCTGGGAGTGGACACAGGGGCAGACTCCCCCCTTCTTAATCTACACCCCCAGCACCTTCCCTTTCACCCGCCCCTTCCCCCCCCCAACACTTACCTGCTGGGGTGGGTGTCTGTGTGTGCCTCTGTGCCTGCGTATCAGTGGGTCTGTTGTGAGGGGCATCAGGAGGGCGGTTGAGGCTGTGGGGGGAGCGTGGGGCACCAGCAGTGCTGGGGGGGGGGGCTGGGGGGGGCCTTTAATTTTTATCCCGGATTTTTGGTTTTTAATCAGAGAATTTGCAATTTTTAATCAGAGAAAACTAGGATCCCTGCTCATCATCAATGAAGTCACAAGATGAAATTTCACAGGTGGGAGAAAAGAGGTAGAGGAAGAGTTCTTCGGGGTCTCACACGATGCTGATGTTGGGCAAGTTGGTTCTCTGACCAAAGTTACCCCACAAAGAATTTAGAAACAATTTTGCTATTTCGTGCTTTGAGGGGTTGGGTTTTATATGCCGTGGGCATAAGGTCACATCTTCTTTTTGAAAGAAATTGGCCATGTATCTCTCTTGTTTTTCTTGGTTGGTACACCAGGCGGGGTAGCCTGAGGCTTCCTGCTTCTGTTGGAGGTGCATTTTTATGTACCATGAAAAAAGGATTAGACCTCTTGCCAAAATGCCAGACTTCATAGATTTGAGCTAGTCTGTACCCCTTGGCAATAGTTTTATTCAATTCTGGTGCGTGCCACGTGCCCAGGAGGGCCCTCTCTTCATCAGTGTGGTTGCACTTTAGCTGTCTTGCTTCTGCACAGAGGTGGCACAGCGTGAACATAAGTTTCTTGTTCATCCAGATGAGTAGCATGGGGAAAAAATGGTTTTGCGGTGGGTAGTTTCACCCTGGCTATTCCAAAATAGCTTGACAGGGGCTGGAAATTGTCATGAATAATTTCAGGGTGACCGACTGGGTAGTCCTTCGTTTTGTTTATGAAGGGGTAAAGACTGGTAAAATCATTTGCTGGGTTTAGTTTGGTAATATAGACAGATGGCATTAGCTCTCCCTCCAAAAAGAGTGTCCCTAGACACTAGTGGAGAAGGCAGCCGGGTTCTGCTTAAAAAATCTGCAAACTCCCCATCCGTTTCTAACAGAGCCCTCCACTCATGCTCCCAAATGGTCCTAATGGTAAACCCCTCTCTCCTGAGTTAATCGATCTTGTGCAATGCCTGGCAATTCTTCAGGCCCACAGTGAACAAAAGCCATGGCAATTAAAATATACTTCTGTTTCCTCCAGGAGAGCACCCCCCCTTCTTTGTCCCAGACTGCTTCTTGGTTTTTCATGTATGGCTGCCCCAATGACTTAACCTCTTCTTTTTAAGGGGTTGAGGAGGTCCTGCATATCCAGAGTGTGGTGCGTCTCTCTTTGTTTTAAGGCTCTTACTTTGAATATATATACACGAGGCCAGACACCTCCTGCTTTGCCGGCTTGACCACCTTATCCAGGACAGTTCCGGAGACGTGACCGATCACGTTTTTGGCTATGTTTTGCGCCGCATTTTTTAGCGTGGGGCTTAATAATCTCCAGCCACCTTTCTGAAAAGCGGAATGGCTGTCCTTCTGATGTCATGGACCATGTAGTGGTGGTGTCACACACCATGTGATTGGGATTGGGTGGGTTGCTGTCACATACCATGTGACTGGGGGCACAGTTGCTGATGTCACGCACCACATGACTGGGGTGGGGCAGGGCTTGTGATGTCACACACCACGTTACTGAGTTCAGGGACGGGGCTTGTGCCATCACACGCCATATAAGGGGAAAGGGGGCAGGGTGATGGCAGGGCACCTGTCACGTTTGCATTGAAGAGAAATGAACCTATATACTACTTACAGCATCTCACTCAGTGGAGCCCCTCCCTCCATAAAAGCCCTTCTAGGCTGTCACATAAGATAAACAGCAAATTAGGCTAATAAACCACTGACTATTTCATAATACAGCCTGACCCATCTAAGTAGATGTCCGTACCCTAATGATTGTAGCTGAACCCCATGCTCTGGGGTAGGAGTCTGTCCAAACTGAACAATCCTCAGAAAGGCCCCAACAGCATAACCCCTGTGGCATCAAGGATCAGGAGTTGCTTCGTCACATTTACAGTGCAGGAGCTTTGTTTTCACACAGGTAGCATAATATAGTTTCATAGTTTCTAGGGTCGGAAGGGACCTTAGCAGATCATCTAGTCCGACCCCCTGCCATGGCAGAAAAGAGTACTGGGGTCAAACAACCCCAGGAAGGTGTTCATCTAACCTCCTCTTAAAAACCCCCAGGGTAGGAGCCTGCACCACCTCCCTTGGAAGTTGGTTCCAGACCCTAGCCGCCCTGACCGTGAAATACCGCCTTCTGATGTCTAACCTAAACCTACCCTCTGCCAGCTTGTGACCGTTATTCCTGGTCGCTCCTGGCGGTGCTCAGGGGAACAGTGACTCCCCCCAATGCCTGCTGATCCCCTCTGATTAGTTTATAACAGGCCACAAGATCCCCCCTCAGCCTTCTCTTGTGGAGGCTGAACAGGTTCAGGTCCCGCAGCCTCTCCTCATAGGGCCTGCCCTGCTGTCCCCTGATCATGCGAGTGGCCCTCCTTTGGACCCTCTCCATGCTGTCCACATCCCTCCTGAAGTGCGGTGCCCAGAACTGGACACAGTACTCCAACTGCGGCCTGACCAGTGCCGCATAGAGGGGGAGGATCACCTCTCTGGACCTGCTTGAGATGCATCTGTGGATGCATGACAAGGTGCGGTTGGCCTTCCTAACTGCCTCCCCACACTGCCGACCCACGTTCATCTTGGAGTCAATGATGACTCCAAGATCCTTTTCTGCCTCCGTGCTGACAAGAGGGGAGTTCCCCAACCTGTAGGTATGGTGCCGGTTGTTCCTCCCCAGGTGCATCACCTTGCACTTGTCTGTGTTGAATCCCATCCTATTCTCATCCACCCACTCTTGTAACCTGTCTAGGTCAGATTGTAGCCTGTTGCTTCCTTCTAGTGTGCCCACGTCCCCCCACATCTTAGTGTCATCAGCAAATTTGAACAGGGTGCTTTTTACCCCCTCGTCCAAATCACTGATGAAGATGTTGAACAGTGCGGGCCCGAGGACCGAGCCCTGCGGAACCCCACTGCCCACGTCCTTCCAGGTTGAGAAGGACCCATCCACTACCACCCTCTGGGTGCGGCCCTCCAGCCAGTTGGCGACCCATTTGACTGTGTGGGTGTCTACGCCACAGCCCCCCAGTTTCTTAATGAGAATGGGGTGAGAGACAGTGTCAAAAGCCTTCCGGAAGTCCAGGAAGACTATGTCCACTGCTACCCCTGCATCTAATGATCTGGTGATCTGATCGTAAAAGGCCACCAGGTTGGTCTGACAGGACCTGCCACTGATGAACCCGTGTTGGTTGCCCCTAAGCATGCAGTCCCCTGCTGGCCCCTCCTGGATGTGTGCCAGAATAATTTTCTCAAACAGCTTGCCTAGGATCGAGGTAAAACTAACTGGCCTATAGTTTCCCGGGTCCTCCTTCCTCCCTTTTTTGAAGATGGGAACCACACTGGCCCTCTTCCAGTCCTCCAGTACCTCTCCAGAGTACCACGAGTGCTCATAAAGCCATGCCAGGGGACTTGCAATGGCCTCAGCCAGTTCCTTCAGAACTCTAGGGTGGAGATCATCCAGACTGGCTGACTTGAAAACGTCCAGCCCCTCCAGAAGCTCCTTAACTAAATCCTCGCTAACCCTTGGCCCAGGTGTGCCTCCCCCAGGGCCCAAGGGGGGCCCAGGAGGGAGGTGGCTGTTGGTCACACTGAATATGGTCACACACAATATGGTCACACTGAAGGCTTTGTCACACCTTCCAGAGGAAAAGAGCCATTGAGTCCTATTACACAACTAGTCCAGCCTCTTTTTACCACCCAGGTGAGTCCCAGGCATTTGTCACAGATCCCCATATAAATTACCAGAACAATGGCATGTTCCCTAAATAAACCATCTGTAAAGAACAGAAATTAGGAGATTAAAAGGCCACAAAGCAGGGAATAATGGAACGTATCTTACCAAGTCTGCTGTTTACTGTGGTCTTTTGCCTTCCCAAAATATTGTCTTCCCAAAATATTTTAACAAAAGTGAGGTCCCCAAACATCTACTCTCACCTCTTCTGTCCTCCCATTTCTGTGCACCTGCACCAGTGTCCTGCACCTATGAATGTACTGCCCTCTAGAGGTTACATGCTAGCAAGAAATGTCCAGGAGTAACTTTTCTGAAGCACAGGTCTCTAGTCAAGTCAGGTGTAAAGGGTCCCTAATGCTCTGGTTCAGCTTTACTCCCTACTTCACCGAATACCTCTTAATGTTACACCTTGATGTTCATGCTTCCCATCAACCTCATTCTTTTTCTGCCCATTTCCTCTCCCTCTCCTCTGCCTTTCCATCTTTATTTTTTATGTGCTTTTGCAGATCTTGCTCTTTCTCCATGGTTTTTCCCCTTACCTGAGTTTTTCAGTCCCCTCAACTCTTTCATCCATTCTCTGTTCCCCCTCTCCCATCCTCTGCTCTCTTCTGGTCTCCCTTCTATTATTAGATCATATAACAAGCCAGGTGAGAAGCCAAAAGCATGAAATTACCCACATTTATCATCCACATTGGACAGAATCCAAGTCATTCCGTCCATTAACCAAAATTACATTCTTAAGATTAGATTGATTTTAATTATCTACACAAGGTTTTGCATTGTGTTAACTCATTTGACTTGAATTCAACAGGAACAATTTTTTTGAACAGATGATGTCTTAGTGTAAATGGCACCTGAACCCTCTTGCATAATATCTAGCATTGCCGTTACGGTCTTTCCTATAATTGTTCCAATCTGGGAGTGGTTTGCAGAGCACACTTACCACACACCAACAGGACTGGGCTCCTCACAAAGTGCAGTTACCATGGCAGGCTGAGGAGCTGTATATGAAGGTTGGGGTTCCCAGTGCCCTACCCATTTACAGAATAGCCTACAGGTTGGAGAACTTGCCCTTGATGTGGGAAGGCTGTTTCAATTCCCACCTTGGCATGAGGAGATTAAAACTCACATTTGATGCATTTTGCATGCCATAAACAACTAGACCCTAGGTGAGGGCACTCTCCAATTCTCCTTTTTAAGCTGTGCCACAGAACAGAGTAGAATTCAGTATCAAAAGGGCAGATGGAGAGCACAAGAGTGAGCATGACATTGTGGCCTATCAGTTCTATATCCTGGGGAATGGAGGGGTGGTGGTGCTGGGGACTTGGGTCCCAGTCTACTCCAAGGACTGCTCATGATTCACATAAATGCATTAAGAATCCTTGCAGAAGACAGAATGGGTGAAAGTCTCTGTGAAGAGAGACCTGGGGTACAGAGCAGAGAAGTATCTGCAAAGAAACCTTCTGAATAACCAATCTAAGGAAGAAGACTAGTAAAGCCAAACCCCAGGAAGGGGGCAAGTTCTAATTCCTCCAGCCGAGTTTGGTGCAGGCCCCATGAGGAAAGAATAAAAGCAGCAGTTCCTGAGCTACCTTATGCCTTCCCCAGATTTTGGCTCCTCTAAACTGGACTTGGCACCTGCTACTGCCCACACCGCATAAGGATCACCCAAACAGCTGGGAATAGCCAGAGCATAGCAGTACTCTGGCCCTACCCACTATATGTTTCTTGGAGGGGGGAAACCCATTCTGCTCAAGGAATCTCTAGAGACCCGTTTGCTTAATAATCCCTGCACCGCTGACAGCTGCATTAGGCCAATAAGTGCAGGTTTTGGTGAGGCACAAAGAAGTCCTTCTTCCAGTAAGGATATAAGAAACAGAACTTGCCTGCTGGAATCATAAGATTAAAAACTGATTTATTTCTAATCACCCTTATTAAAAATGCATACATGTGTTAGAAAAAGCACTGTAATGTGAAGATGTACCAGGTGTTCTCTCCAGAAACAGAATGAAGCCTATACCTGGACTACAGTATGACACACACAAATTATTTGTATACAGTAATTTGTATATTAAAACAATGTAAAATTATATTTTTTAATGCAGTCAAGTCTTTAAGAGTCAAACCTCCCCTGACAGAGAATATTTTCCATTGCAGTTAGGATTCTCTATGAAATGTAAGGTCTGTTATGAAGTTAGAGAGGTTCCTGGGTGTGCAGCACAAATGAGATGCCTTATCTCCACCTCATGTGTAGGTGATATCTATTCTTCTGCTGTCTACTCGTGCCCCGTCCAGAAAGGCCATTTTCTGTTTAATGCTCCTGCTGGTTAACCTCAGCAACTTGAAAATGGTGGTCAGACATACATGAGTAAGTGCTGAAACCTCCATCGTTTTTTCCTGTCTGTTTCAGTGAGTTTCTAGAGATGCAATCTGCTCTCCAATCCCACCACCCACTAACCCCAGCCAACCCTCTATTTTACATGGAATTTTGCTTTCGTATGGTTTGATGCTGACAAGCTGCCAGTAACCAACCGGCAGGGAACCATACAATCAATATAGGGTCATCTTAAACCTTCTTTCTGTGCCACTGATGCCCATACCAGACTCCTCTCTGCAAAGACCTCTGCAAAGGCCTCTTCCTGAACAAGAAACCTATGACAGACAATGCAGACAGTCTAAAAAAAATTCTAGATGTTACTCACATTCTTCTCTTGCTGCTTGAAGCTCTCACTAGTGTTCACAAGCATAAGCTCTAAATAAAACAACAGAAGCAAGAGAGCATCAAGAGGAAAAACCACACCAGAGCATTAAAGATTAAACATGTTTTCAAAAATTCAAAATGAGGGTGGGACCGGGAGGCAGGACCCTCATGTATATAAATACCTATTCTCCACCTTAACTTTCATGTCCAAGAAGGAGCCCATGTAACTGTGGCTAGTAGACTTCTCCTCTTTCCAAAGGGTTTGGGTTTGAGTGCTGATGGACAGCTCTGGGAGGAGTGATTGTATTCCTTTACCATTTCATCATGATAATAAAATAAGTAATGCTGCATTTCACATTTATGATCAGCCTGTTTCTGGCTAATGTGCAATTACTGAGTTAGAGACATTCCTTAAAAGAGGGTATATGCCCATTTCTCAGCAGCACAAAGTCCTCAGGAACTAGAAGGCAGTGTCTTGTATGGGTTCAGAATCCCTTTGGGGTCCAGCATGGCCTTGAACTGCTGCATCAGCAGGACAGTTTCCCAAGGTTTACTGTACTGAATGTAGTGCTTCTTCTTGAAACCCAGTCCATGCTCAGCGCTGATACTGCCACGATACTTTGCAGTCCACTCGTACACAAATGGCTCAATGGCATCCAGCAGGGTATGGCTATAGGACTCAGCTGTGATATTCAAGTGCAGGTTTCCATCTCCTGGAAGAAAGCATAACAGAGCTATGTCTGAGATGGTTGCACTCAAAGACCCAAGAGACCCAGCAACCAAGTTTCATAGATTCATAGATGCTAGGGTCAGAAGGGACCTCAACAGATCATTGAGTCCGACCCCCTGCCTAGGAAGAAAAGAGTGCTGGGGTCAGATGACCTCAGACAGATGCCTATCCAGCCTTCTCTTAAAGACCCCCACGGTAGGGGAAAGCTCCACCTCCTTTGGAAACCCATTCCAAATTTTGGCCACCCTTACCATGAAGAAGTTTTTCCTGATATCTAGCCTAAATCTGCTCTCTGTGAGTTTGTGACCATTGTTCCTTGTTACCCCAAGAGGCACCCTGGTGAACAGAGCATCTCCAAAACCTTGCTGCATCCCCCTAATGAATTTGTAGGCAGCTACAAGATCACCTCTCAGCCTTCTCTTGCAGAGTCTGAAGA
>NW_017728983.1:5098197-5122982 GCF_001723915.1 Gavialis gangeticus
CTAACCATATGAGTGGCCCTCCTCTGAACCCTCATCACTGGCTCTGCTATGGAACACAACACAGCCTTTGTTATGCCCAGAGAGAGCTGTCACAGACAGTCACACCACAAATACCAATTCCTCTGTTGAAACAATTTATATGCTCAAATAACTCAAACGGCTTCCTTGCTCCTGTGCAAAACCCTCATAAAAGTAAAGGGAAGGAGCTTTCAATTCCTTGATTTAAAATTTCAGCCACAATGTTGTTTAATTAAAACTTCAGCCACAATGTTGTTTTTAAAGTTAAAATATAGTGCAACAAGCTTTTCTTTCACATTATTTCATTAACATTGCAACACTTCCACTTAGCCCTACATGATTTCTTAAATCTCTCATTATACTTATGCAATCATCTAAATGAAACTCTGGATTATGTCAAAAGGGACAAAACAAAATTTTTTATTTGGGGTTATCTGTCAGTAATAGCCTTACCCGCATCTAAATACTTATGGAATATCTGGGATCCAAGATACACAAAGATAAATCTGAAATTTTTAGTGGTTCATTTGTACTTTGAAATAAGAGAGTTCTCACAATAGAAATATAACTCGATCTTAATGGCTAAAACGTATAACTGATTGTTATCTAGATAAACCTCTTCTTCTTTTAATAAGCCCCTTGTCTAATAGGTCTAACACTTCTCTGAAATGTTCTCAAATAGAAAATGTTTACTGCTTCTCCATGTTTATTAGATCAGCCCTGCTATTAAGCAACCAATTTGGTGGTCTCTGTACTCACTGAAGTCAAATTTCACTGTTTAAGTTTCTCATATTCCTTTCAAAGTCTCAACCCTTTTATTTTCTGAGCTGCATTAGTTTAACCATATTGTTCTGGTGGGTTAACAGCTCAACCATAATTGGTCTAATCAAAGTGGTGTTTACTTACATTTATTATTGGGCTATACATGTCAAATGTGTTGTACAATTAAATAACCTAACCCAATTGATTGGATAAGGAAGCAGAAGGCAATGGATCCCTGGGTAACTTAATATACAGGCAGTCCTCAACTTACAATGTTTCAAGTTACAATGTTTATAAATTGACACCATGTTTCAACTTTATGACCTCAGTTTCAACTTTACAACCCTTGATCCAATGTGATGCCATGCCAGCAAACAAGTTTGCTGCGTCACCCATCTCCCTGATGAACATCTGTCCAAACTTCCTTGGACATTTTCTTTAAGAAAGCAGACAAGACTCCAGGAAAACCCTGCATCCAAGACTCCTGAGAAGACTCCAGCCAAGAGCCCTTCAAAAAGTCCAGCAAAGTCACCTCAAAGAAGTCCTTCCAAATCAATATGATTGCTATTTACAATATAAATGCATTAATGTGGCTATATTACGCATCTATAATTGATTGAATACAAAATTCTGGGGTATTTTTCGTGAAAATAGGGCATCAGGCCTTGGTTCAGGAACCAACCCCCTCTTTATAACGTTTCTTATGAGAAAATTGGTTCCGAGTTACAACATTTCAACTTAAGATGCAGTTTTCAGGAACCAATTATGTCGTAAGTTCGAGGACTGCCTGTACTGCACTACAAACAGATGAGTTCTTAATGTTCTGGGATCGAATCTGCCATTGGCATTGGAGTCCACTACTTTCCAATGTTGTCCCATTTAATTTTAAATTTTGATACATCCCGTCATGGCTATAGCTCTGGTACACTTTAACTCTCTGAATGAACCCAGAGCCAAAATTAACCCCTAAAAAGGATACCTGTGTCGTTTCTCAGTATTTTCACTCACCTACATGGCCATAGCCTACCACGTTCTTGGCAATCTTGCCCAGTCGAACTCTGGTGTCAGTCACAAGATCATACAGTTTTTCCACAGGGAGCGAGATGTCGTATTTGAAAACGTAGCCATCGTAAGTGAGGGCCTCTGTGATCCTCTCCCTCAGAGCCCACAATGTCTATGATTCATGAGATCAAACAATGAATTGAAGAGAGAAAAATGAAAACAGAGTACCTCAGATTTCACTCTTCAGGACACAGGGATAGAAGGGAAGAACAATTCCTCAGCTGCCAGAGCTACTGTGATGGCCTTATGTCTTCCCTCCGTATACTTAATAACCTTATGGCTCTTGAGAGATTCAATTTATATTTGTTTGGCACCTCCAGACAGCCATTCTCCATTTCAGATAAAGGGGTGAAGGTTAAAATAACCAACTTTCTCAATACCCTACTGCTGCCCATGCCAGCTCTGATGTACCTCAGCGCTGTCCTACAGCACCCCACTGTGACAGCCCCATGTGTAGCTGGGCCAAAGCATCCATCTCAGTCCATAGAAACCTTCGGGTGCCTGCCTCACCGCCAGTTTTGAATGTATTTAGTTCCTGCCTCAGAAGGGGAAGCACTGGAGCCATGATGGTCCAGGGAACATGTAAGAAGTAAGATGTTTGAAGTGAGGCAACATCTTTTATTGGGCCATCATCTGCTTCTTCTCAAGACCTGAAGAAAGGCATTTTGTGCCTGAAGGCTTTTTAGTCCCTCCTGACTACAAGGTTTATCCAGTAAAGCAGGATAAACCTACAGCCTATGGCCTGGCTATGGCCCATGGAACCTTTGGCAGCATTCAGCAGCGAGTGGCATCTTCTGTGAGTGCTCTCCCCATGCTGCCAGGGGGAGAAGTGCCCGCTGCAGGCATTTTCCCCAAGCTGTTCAGAAGATAAAGGGCAACAGTGACAGGGATCTGGCACCCACCCACACTCCTTCAACCCAGAGTGGGCCATTCTGGCCCACAGCCTGAAATGGCTGCCTACCACAGCAATAAAAGATACTATTTTACATCACAAAGCCTGCTTCTCAGAAGAGCATGACATCATGTGAACTATCTTGGCATCTTAAACTACAAACACTCCAATGAAAGGCCAACAGTCAGGTCTCTTGCTAGTGCAGGAAGCTATGGGAAGGGTAAACTATGGAAAGAGCACTCCACTAAGCTACCTCATTGTCAGCATTAAAACTACATTCTGCTACAATGCTGACAAAAAGCTGCAGTGATCAGGCATCTGGGGCACTTCGGTTACCGCTTATTATGCAGACCCCCACTGTCTCATTATTCCTTTGTGTTCTCCCTTTCTGTTGTATCAATCTATTGCTCTGTCTTGTACTTACATTTTAAACTTTATGGGGCAAAGACCATCTGTGTGATGTATCTGTAGCGCACTTACGCACAGCGAGGCCCTGATCACCGCATAAAGATTAAAGATGCCAAAGTACTCTCAATACACTTCCAATACATTGAGTGCAGCATCTACATGTGCTATTATTGTGCATAAATAAACTCTGGAGCTTATTGCTCGAGTTACTTACTCCCAGGTGCACTGTTTAAACATGCACCCGGGTGCAATTAACTCCAGAGCAACAAGCTCCAGAGCTTATTTGTGCACAGCATGTAGAGCTGGGTTAGAACAGCCCCGGCTAGCAGAGGAGCCCAGGGATCACCCTGCCAGCCCAGGGCTACTCCACCTGGCTCAGTGCACTGCAGAAGGGCTGGCTGGGGCATGAGAAAGCTTCAGTGTGGAGTTAGCCAGCAGGTAGCCCCCACACTGAAATCAAGGAATCACAGAAAAGTGGATATTAAATTAAGGTTGGAAGGGACCGCAAGGAGGTCATCCAGTCCAACCCCCTGCTCAAATCAGGGCCAACCCCAACTAGATCACCCCAGCCAAAGTTTTGTCTAGCTGGTTCTTAAAAACCTCCAAGGATGGAGATTCCACAACCTCTCTGGATAACCTGTTCCAGGGTTTTACTACCCTCTTAGTGAGAAAATTCTTCCTAATATCTAACCTAGACTTCCATTGCTGCAATTTGAGACTGCTGCTCCTTGTTCTGATATCTGCCACCACTGAGAACAGTCTAGCTCCATCTCCTTTCAAACCCTCACTTCAAGGTAGTTGAAGGCTGCTATTAAATGCCCTCACAATCTTCTCTTCTCTAGACTAAATAAGCCCAGTTTCCTTCGCCTCCCCTCATAAGTCATGTCCCCCAGCTACCTCACCATTTTTGTTGCCCTGCACTGGACTCTCTCCAATCTGTCCACCTCCTTTCTATAGTGGGGGTCCAAAACTGAACACAGTACTCCAAACGTGGCCTCACCAGTGCTGAGTAGACAGGAATAATCACTACCCTGGACCTACTGGTAACATGCCTACCAATGCAACCCAGGATGCCATTAGTCTTCTTGGCAACATGGGCAGACTGCTGGCTCATACGCATCTTATTGTCTACTCTAACCCCCAGGTCTTTTCCTGCAGAGCTGCTGCCTAGCTAGTCAGCCCCGACCCTGTACTGGTGCGTGGGATTGCTCCATCCTAAGTGCAGGACTTTACACTTGTCTTTGTTGTCATCATGAGATTTCTTTTGGCCCAATCTTCCAATTTGTCTATGTCACTCTGAATCCTAGCCCTACCCTCCAGTGTATCTACTACTCCACCCAGCTTGGTGTCATCTGCAGACTTGCTGAGGATGCACTCTGTGCCATCTTCCAGGTCACTGATGAACACACTGAACAAAACCAGGCCCAGGACCAACCCCTGGGGCACTCTGCTTGATACTGGCTGCCAACTAGACATTGGGCCATTGATTACTACCCTCTAAGCCAAATGCTCCAGCCAGTTTTCTATCCACGTTACAATCAATTCATCCAGCCCATACTTCCTTAGCTTGCCTGTGAAAACATTGTGGGACAGCATATCAAAAGTCTTGTTAAAATCAAGGTACACCACATCCACTGGTCTCCCTGCATCCATGGAGCCAGTCACCTCATCACAGAAGGCAATCAGGATGGTCAGGCATGACTTGCCCTTGGTGAATCCATGCCGACTGCTCTTAAGGACCTTCTTTTCCGCCAAGTGCTTCAAAATGGATTCCTTAAGGATCTGCTCTATGATTCTGACTGGTCTATAGTTCATGCTCCAGCCAGCCCTCCAGAGTCTACACGTGCAGTGCTGTGGGTTTTTTTACTCCTCAGCAGGATAGTACTTATATATTTACAATTACTATCCTTCTGAGGAAAATTAGTTTACTCCAAATTAATACGGGTGCACATATAAACGTTGAGGCTAATTAGCTGCACAGTAAACACCAACTGCACAGTAAACCTTAGGTCTATGTCAAATTTCACCCAGTGCTTCATTTCAAAGCTGTTTCGATCCATTTTGAGGTCAAAAACAGAGAAATCAAAATGAAACAAAAGCCTTTGAAAACAGCTTCAAAATGAAACAACGGCACTCGAAATGTTTCGAGTTTCAAAGCCAGGCTTACTTGGCTTCATCGCCAGTTCCAGCCAGCAGCATCATCCAGCACGTAGATCAGGGACTTGTCCGCACCCCTGGGAGGGCTGCAGGGGCTGTGGCAGGCTGCTCCCGGGGTACGGACTCCTGATCTACCTCCCGGATCACAGGAGGCCGATGCTGCTGGCTAGGGCCAGCAGCAGCACTGATTTTCCCGGTGTTGGCTGTGGAATTGCCTATGGGCGAAACATTGAAACAGCGACAGTTTCAACGAAACAAAATAGAACAGTGCTTTCAAAATGAAACGAAACAAAACACTGTTCTGTCGAAACACTGAAACGGAAGTCGAACCAAAACAGTGCTGTTTCACACAGCCCTAGTAAACATCTTGTACAGATATGCCCAGTGTTATAACACATTAAATGGAAAAAGAGTCCAGGTACAGACCAAGGTTACAAGCCTTCCCAATTTTTAGCACAGGCTTAATCCAGGCCTTTCATCCACTCTGTGTATATTCTCTTGCATCGTTGGCTAAGAAGAGAGAGCTTTCTCTATTCCTTTGCTCTAAACAGAACTGTATATGTTGAGTAGGAAGATTTGATATTTGTTCTGTAACCACAAGAGAGGCAGGAAGGAAACAGTACGTTGGAAAGCCACCCTCAAGGCTACCAAAGAAAATTACTAGAGTATATGATTCACCAGGTAAATAAACTAAAGGTTTTCCTTCATTCAGGTGCCCTGGAAGCTTCTATGCCAAATGTCAAACTGTGCAAGCACCTGTCATTGTTAAGCATGATTCCAAACCAGTTAGGAGGGTAGGATGGGAAATCACCTTTATTTTCTTATCATCTGTGGCCACAGTCCCATCTGTTACCAAACCAGAGGCCATGACACATTCCAGAAAGTTGTTCAGTTTTTCTTGATCATGGGTAGAATTAGAGCCTGACGTTTCAATCAAAATAAAAAAGGGGCTTTCTGGAAGTGAGAAAGAAGAGGATGTGAGGGCAGTCAGTAAAAAGAGACTTCATTTGGGGGAGTAAATGTAATCTTGAGAAGTCATTGGGTAAAAAATAAAGAAGCATTCTTGCTGTATAAAACAGACAACTGGGATAACTAATCTTCCTAATATTAGGTATTATTCCACCATTCTCTCTAGGGATTCTGTTGCAAAGGCACAAGTCATGTAACTCTGGGTTCCTCCAGTGCTGTGACATGTGGAAAGTCTCCCTCACGAACAATGGTTCTGCACTCTTCTTTGGCTAGAAGGCAGAGACTTTTAAACATGACAGAAAGGATGCCATATCTGTTAGGGCTGAAGATTCAGAAAATGTTTTTGATCTTATCAAAATGTCTGTTTTGTGTTGACAGGGAGTATTTCAGAGTGGGACTCTGCATAAATATGGAAATAAACTTTGTTACCTGACAAGTAGCTCATATACCATGAAGGTGACCACATGTTTTATGTAATGGAAATATCAAGATCAAAGCTCTACCAAGAAGCCCTTCATGTTGACATTCCACATTGCTTCCAGTACCCTATAACACTGATGCTGCATCAGCTGCTTTATACATCACCTTTCCAGTAATCACTTTTAATATGACCCTTGATCTTGAGCTAGGACCAATGTTTCAAAATGAAATGTAAACCCTAGCCATGGAAAAAGATGTCACAGCTGCAATGATGCCAGGTCAGATCCTGACAAGTGACAAGACTAGGAGACCTCCTTAGAGATGCTTTATGGTAGAACATTAATGGAATTTATTCAACAAAATTCACAGCTGGGTTAGGATGATGTCTTCTTCCTAGATACAAAAGACAGGGAGCATTTCATAAGGACTATCCCTGGAGAAACCCTTTAACCTCTCCAACATGCAAGCTGAATACTTTTCTAAACCTCAGCAAAAGTTTATTACTTCATGACAGAGTTGGCTTTCATATACAGTTCCACCACTGCATTCCTCCCCCCACACTTGGAGAAACCTTTCCTTTAGGTCAACAAAGCAGCTGGTCCAATATTCATTAACACCTTCTGAAAATAACATCCAAGACATATTTCACATTTCCAAGTCTTTTTCTACAGTAAAATAAAGACGTCTAGATCCCTGACATCAGAGCAGAGCCTTATGTCGCAATTTCCTATTTACGCATAGCATATTGATTTTGGTACCTGTCACAGGGTTGGACAGCTTGAGGTGGCTCACAACCAACTTCATGCACCTGTCATCCATGAACTCGTATGCAGACAGGATCTCCCCTAGCATTCCCTTGCAGGTAGTGAAGGTTTCCAAAATCTGAGAAAAACTCTGACAACCTTTCAACAGACAACAAATAGCATCAGGAAAATCCAGACTGTTGACAAGCTAATAAATGTTACCTAGCTCAAAACAGGAGTATAGCAAATAGGAATAGACAGAATATGTGCTTAAACACTTATTAGAAATGTTTGAGATGGCAAATATTTTCTAGTAAAATGCTAAAGACCACCTATTACTTAATGGATCCTTTTCATGGCAAGGATTTCTAGAAACCCTGGGCACCCTTCAAGCTAAGATGTGTGGAGTACCCTCAGCCTACACCCCACTAATCTGTTTGGGCCAGAGGGAAAGACGAAGAAGTGACTGAATGTCTGCCTGTCCACAGCTTAAGATAAAAAGCTCAAATGTCAAGGTGACAGAAGCTTTAGGAATGCTCCAGTTAAAAGTGTTTAAAGGAATCACACTTCACAAGTGTCCAGGGGCAAGGCATAGGGGGTGCATGTGCACCCCCTGTGCAAAGCAGCGCACCCCCTGCAAAAAAAGCGCCACCGACACTGCTGGTGGTGCCTGCAGGTGGTCACCAACCTATGGTCGGTGCTCACCGCCACCCCCGTCGCCAACAGTGCCAGCGATGTCTGCGGGAGCTCCCTGCTCACCGCTGGTGCAGCCGTGCCCCCCCAGCTGCCAGTGGCATGGACCATTCATGCAAGTGTCTTAATGCACAGCCCCAAAATATTCTTCCAATATGGGAAGCAAAATCAAGCTAGTGGCATAAAGGATTTCAACTGTTTGAGTGCCTTCTCTCTGAGTTCTCAGATCTCAGCAGTCAAGTGAACTAAGGGGATGCCCATGCTACACAATGCAAGCTAATTTGTACATTTCTACATGGCACTTCAGTGCACAGTACAGACACACCCTCAGCATGAGACTGGCCCCTGAGATCACAGATTAGCTCAAGCAATACCTGGCAAATCACCCTGTTGGTCCACTGGTATTATGCCAACAGAACAACACTTTATTACATGTTGCTAACGTCACAGTGGGAGGACAAGAGTGATGAATCCTACCTAGGAATGCCAAATTCACAGCCATGGGTTTCCGAGGACAGAGTATAGAGACAGCAGTAATGACTCCCAAAGTCCCCTCTGACCCAATGAAAAGCTGCTTCAAGTCATAGCCGGTGTTATCCTTGCGCAGAGAAGTCAAGCAGTTGAGAACAGAGCCATTGGCTAGCACCTGTCAGAAAACAAACAGATAGTGCTGATTACCTAGATATACACAGGTGAGGAGCTCATCAGAAGAGCAAAGACAATCCAGAGCTTCTGAAAGCCTCTCATCCTCCCAATGCCACAAGTGGGGCTGCATTTTTCTTTTCCTCAGTTCCACACGTTCTCTCATCATTTCTTCCACCTGCTCTCTGTCCATCTTCCCATCTGTGCCCTGCTCACACTGCTCTTCCATTTTGGTGCTATTGGTACCCATTCCGCACGTAATGCAAGGAACAGTCACACCAATAAGGACACAATAAGCTATTTTTCTTACCTATCAATGATCAGCACTTGCAGGACACTGGAGCGAGCACAGTCATGGTGGGATAGTAGGACCCAGGCCAGAAAACAATCCTAAAGTGAGACTGCTCTAAAATGCCAGACATTTGGTAAGGGTGGGCTGCTGGGCTTGTCGTTATATCTTGAACTGCCATTAAAAGAGAGCTAACAGTAGGACCCCTAGTAAGCAAAATAATCTAGGCACAGCTGTACTGTGACCATGGAAGGAGGGAATTCAACCTGGTTCAGCTAGCTCTTGAATTCCAGAGGTTCAATCAGAAGTGCTCTCTCCCTCCTTTTCAGCACAAAAAGTCCAACTAATTACACTGGGGGTTAAAGCAGTGATCAAAGTAGGAGTCTGAATCTTTTAAAATCCCTGTGTCAATGAAAATCCTTGTAAAATCTTTTATTAATGTTTCCTCAAAAGAGCTCTGAAAGTAAGTTGAAAGGGGGTGTTGTTGTCAGGGAACACGAAAACCTGGTGAATAACTCAGTTCCACATCACATGGAATATAAAAGCAGGATTGCAGCACGACAGAGTGGAAAGAAAGCACAATACAGAAAGCAGCCTCAAGAGCATCTTACCACTTCCAGTCCCAGAACTGTCCCTCGGAGAGAGCCGTACCTCAGCAGCCGCAGGCCTCCTGCATTTGTTGCCACATTACCACCAATGTGGCAGCTGCCCTTGGCACCTAGGTCCAGTGGCATGATGAAATCCAGCTCCTCCAGGTATTGGTTCAGGTTCTCTAAGATGCAGCCAGCCTGGCAAACAAGGACTCCTGAGACACAAGAATCAGGCTACCATGTGATACAGAGAAATGTTCTTCTACAGCATGTCAACTGTAAGCAGATACAACATCCTCTCTCTGCAGAACTTTCCCCAGATGGTACCACTCAGACCCAGAAGAACTTTGCTCATGAACACAGAGTTCAATCTGCCTCCTACAGAGTCTCTGGGGCTTGTGCCACTGACTTTAACTGCAGCAAGGCTGGGGTTGTGATCTGGAAAACAGCAGCATCACCTATTTCTCTGCCTTGAATTCTCCCTTATCTTAACTTGTAAAAACCTGTATGTTCAAACTACAAGACTTCTTGCTCCCCAAATCCAAACACTCCTACATACTTTCCCTATTTCTCTCCTCCCCCTCTGCCAGCGCAAACCAGTCATGAACCTAGCTGATCTTTTTTTCAGAATAACTGGAATTTCTGTCCTATACACTATTATCAGACACAGAAAGTATCCCTTTTTAAACAGAGTGGGATGGGGAAAAGTACTTATCTCTTTCCAGCCACCTCCCCACTCTCACCAATTAAATATATACCTGGGTTTGCTGCTGTTACTACTAGCTAGAAATAACAGCATCAGCAGGATTCTGAATTCAGGAAATCTCTGCTGCCCCTCATGGTGCTGCTGGTCTACAACCCTGCTGCTAACAGAAAAAGCAAATCTGAGGAGGGCAGGCTGCAGGTAACGAAAATGAAGCCACTGGAGAGTAGGAGTGATATATTTACCAGACACACTGTCGAAGCTGATGACCTGGCTCATGAGAGCTGTGGAGAGGATGATCTCATCAAAGACAGGCACACTGCCCCCAACAAGGCCAGTGTTGCCCCCTTGGGGGTTTACCGCCAGATTTCTCTCATTGCAATACCTGAAAGGGAATGCATGTCTCAAGCTATGACACTGCTCTGTTTGTGCCATTGCTTTACACGAGCAGCTGCTATAGCATGACTTTTATGCTCATTAAAGGTACATGGCATCAGACAACAAAGCAAAGTTTGAGATAAAGGGAGCATTTCACACTTAGAGTAGGACTGGAATTTCACCATAGGCCTCGAGTATAAGTGCATAGTAACATATATTTAGGACATGACTTTTATTTGCAGTTTCAGTTGTACCACACAGCATGTTTTTCTTCAAAGCAGCAGCCACCTCCTTCTATAAGCTTGCCATTCATGTGGTTGCCTTTGTAAACTTAATTTGTTACTGAGTGGTCAGCAGATTTTTCATCACTTTGGTTTTCACTATTTTGTGGGAGCTTAGTTTATTCCAGCTGTGACAGCAGGACACTAGACTTGATGCTCCTCCCTCCTCCTCAGGAAAGTCAATAATTGGTTCTGTCACCTCTTCTATAAGCTCCCTGGCAGACAGAGGCAAATATTTCATTATGCATTAATCATGTGGTTATTATTTAGAGAGAACACATAATGCAAGAGGCATTTTACAGAGCAAGGTAAAAGAAAGGTCTTTAACCTAACAGGCTAACAATCTAATTCCAAGTGAACTTACTGCTTAAACCATACACAGGTGCACATGGTCATCTCTTTTTGCTACTTCTCTCCTTCAGAGGAAGGCTGCTGGGGCTGTCTGAAGTTTCTCCCTTCCTGAGCTAGGGGCTGCTTCTAATTATGTCAATTCAATACAACAAAAAAGGCATTAGTAATGCAACTACCATCCCCACTGTTATTTATGATTTCTAATTGAAGCCGGAGATGCATAGATTTGAAAAGTCAAACACAAAACACCTGGCAAGTCATAAGTAGGGCTGAGTGAAAAACAGGAATTCCATTCTGTGAAATATTTCCAGGCTCTGGCATTTGCTTTGACTTCACGCCAGCACCAAAGAGATCTTTAAAATTTTGCTTTGAGGGGGAGTGGGAATGTGTCAGGGAAGGCCCAACTTCAAGTCTCTGATCTGCCTTATTCCCATCCAGCTCTATTAATAGTTCACCTAGGGAAAGCATCTGTAGTTAGGAACCCATTCTCTCTAAAAATGTGGAAGCTCTCTTGATCTAGCGTTCATAGTTAAATGGAATTTTGCTCATTCATACACCTGATTTCACGATTTAATTTTTCAAAGCAATGTCAAATGATAAAATAAAATAATTAACAGAGCTGAGCACAGGAAGAATACAGGAATAACAAAACCAAAGCATTTAAGGATTAAGAATCATTAAAAAGATTACCTGAGAATCTCAGATACCTCTGCAGTTGTCCGTGGCCTCAGCAACAACTTACTGGAGCCTACAAAAATGCAAAATCAATATGAAACAGATGTTAATTCAAAAAAAAAAAATCAGAATTATTGGTGCTGGTAGCAACAAAACATACCAAGACTCCATGCACCAGTATCACAAAATAAGGATGCAAGGGCACTTGTTCCTTCAGTTAGCAGGACTGGAGAAGGCAAAATGTTGCTCCAGTTCATGCCATTCAGAAATGGCAATGATGGGCTGCAAAGGAATTGGTCTTACACAGAGAATGTTTCACCTGCTGATCTTCAAGCACTTTCTAAAGGATAAGCACCACAATGCATATTTTACAATCAGGAAGACCAGGGGTTGTCAACCAGGGGGAATGTGTACCTCCAGGGGTACTTGAGAAGGCCCTAGGGTGTACGCATAGGCAGCTGGGGATGGAACACTGCCATGCACCATCCTGCACTGCCACGCAGGCACCGCACACTCAGCTGGACGCAGGAGGAGCTTGTATGCAGTGGCGGCTGCTGCCACTCCGCATTCAGCCATGCACCACCTTCCTCCCGCTGGGGGGTACACTGATCCAAAAAGGTTGAAAACCCCTGAGGTAGACCATGTTGCTATGACACATACATGAAGTGGGCAGAAATCAAAAAAGATCTGATGGTTACTATTATGGCAAATCCAGAAAATGCCTATTTCAGTGTACATACGAACCTAGGATTACAGGGATATTTTTTCCTCAAAAGAACTAGTAGAATTGACCAGATATAGTAACAGTCAACTTTCACTTGTACAGGCTACTGGAGAAAGGCAGAATACTGAGCCAAGCACGCCACTTGTCTGCTCCATAGCAACACATCTAATAATACTTAAATCAGCTTCACTCAGTCCAGTATTCTCTCTCACTGCCTTGGTACTGGCAGTCATGGAAGACATAACCCAGAGAATAAGTAGGTGGACAGTAATAATGACCCTCTTGAAGACAAACTCCAGCTCACATCTTGGATTTAGCTGTAAGGAAGGCTAAAGGATTACATGCTACAGCCAAATAGTTTTAACACCTGGTTTGAGAAAAAAAATGGTTACTAAGTTTAACTATGTACAAAGCACATGTCAGGGAGTCCATCTACATCTACAAGTTGTCTGTGACATTTTTTAGCCCAATTCTCAGGATAACACCCAACCCCTCCACTCTGGGAATAATTAAAAGAAGTTTTTTGACTCCTTATGTATTTGAAACTATCTCCTCTATTTTAATCCACTTAATTTTGTCTTAAGAAACTACATAAAAACATCTTCAATGGATGAATTTGACCTTAAAATGGACCCCAAAACAAGGAAAAACCTTGGCTATTTATATAAACAAAGGATGTGTTTCCAATTAAATCACCAATGGAGGTGAATAGGAAACATTTCTGATTCTTGTGAAAATAATGACAAACAAAAAAAATGCGTCCCTTTCTTCTCCAAACATTTTGTTAAAAATGCCTGTTTTCAGCAATCAAATCCATTTGTTTTTTTTGTTTCTTTTGCTTGTTTGTTTCTGGGGGTTGTGTTTTTTGTTTGGGTTTCTTTATGAGAGTCCCAAATGTAAACAAAAATTTCCCTCAGAAGTGGAGGTTTTTCATGGAAAAAGAATTAGAATCATAGAAAGTTCAGGTTGGAAGCACCTCAGGAGGTCATCTAGCCCAAGCCCCTGCTCAAAGCAGAAAAAATACTTTAAATGTAAGGCTTTGATTAGTTCTAATAACCAAACTGATTCTGCAAGATGAATATAAACAAACTCCATTACAAGTCTGGCAGATCTACTGAATATTTCATCTGCAAATTTTTCATTTTTCATCCTGATATAATGGTGAATAGAGACTGAGTTTTGCCGAAACCTAAAAACATCTACCTCGGACTGATTGCAGCCAGTCCACGTTAAAAGGTTTCAGTTCTTCTGGGTCTGTTATGACTCCACCTGGTATAATGCGTTCAAAGAAAACCAAGTCACTATCAGAAACATAGGAGAAGGGCAGCCTCTGCACTCCATACCGCTCACTGGTCAGCATCACTTCCTGGGAGCTGGTGAAGCTGGTATGGAGAGCTCTCCTGCCAAGGGGACCAGCCCTCCACAAGATGGATGGCCTGACTTTTGCCATCCTGAGTTGTTCTGCAAGTCTCTTCTGCTTGTGTGTCCACTGGGCTGGAGCACTGGTCCATGCTGCCAAGGTTCTGTTCTGGCAGTTCATTTGCCATCTTTGTAGGGTCAAACAGCACCAACCCACATGACACTGGACTAGAGATGACATAGCCATGGTATCCCTGAAATGCAAACAGAAGATTAATACCTAGTCTGGACTCTTCCTGTCACTCCCTAGACCTCATCTACAGAATTTTTTTTTTCCCCATGAACTATTGTTTTTGTAGACAGAAACACAGGGAAAAACCAACTCTTCTAGGAAGCAAAAAGTCATTAACACTTGCAAACTGGATAGCTTCAAGGTCAATAAGTGTATTATTGCACACATCTAGGGGAATCCAGATTGAAACAACAGCTGATACAGGAAGCCAATGCCTCCAGCACTACTGGATATCACTATGAAAACAATACATAAGATTTCATGTCTTTAACTGAGATATGGGTGCATAACAATAATCCAAACGATATTTCCTGCATAAATATTTCCTTGGTCCTTACGCTGCACATGACAGAATAGGTTTGCCCTCAACACTTTCTACACACACAGCTCAAGCCTATCCTGAAGAAAGTATGCATTTATAAACACCTTGGACCAACACGCAGGGCTGTCCCTAAGGGGGGACAAATCCGAGTGATCACCCCAGGCCCCGCGCTTTGGGGGGCCCTGCAGGGCGGAGCAACGGCAATGCGGAGCTGGGTGGAGCGGTGGTGCCACATCTAGCCACTCGCTACCCCCCCTTAGCCCCCCACCACGCCACTGCAGATGGTGGCAGCAGCTTCTTCGGAGCCAAGATCAGAGCGGGGGCGGGGCCCCGCATGGGCTGGTTTGCCCTGGGCCCTGCACCCTGCTCAGATCGACTCTGCCAACACAGCTACCAAATACATCCCTGAAACATGGAAGATGCCAAATTTTAACCAATTTTGGATTTGAACTTCATTGCTGAACAAGAAAGATTTCTACACCTCCCTGCCTTTCTGCCATCTGACACCACCAGGTTAGGAATCCTTCCTTAGCTGCACATCAAAGAGCAACTCACAAAGACACTCTCATGGACCCAAAGGAACAGACCTTCAACTTCCTCTGTGCAAAAATTACGTTTATTTTCTACCTATGGGGACTTTTTACCTTCCTTAATTTTCCCTGAGTCTGAGGAAGGGCATGTGTGCCCAAAAGCTTGCAGAAAAAGATTTTATTTTTGTGATTTCTTAGTTGGTCTAAAACAGGGGTGTGTCCAACCTTTTTGAAAGTGGCACCAGATCATGAACTTTTTATCACCCAGTGGGCCTGCGAGCCATATTCAAAGACCTCACAGGAAGTGGTATCACATCAGGAAGTGATGTCACATGACCTTTGACACCAATGAAGTTGCAGGAAGTGACAATGAAATGGGTGTAACCAGTTCAAAACTCTCCCTCTATAGCATCCACCTCTGCCACTGTTCGGGACAGGATACTGAGCTAGATAGACCATGGGTCTGACCAAGCATGGCACTTTTTATGCTCTTATGTTCAGAAGCTCTTATGTTCTTTGGCTGAGCTTCCAAACTATGGCTGAGATTTGCAAAAAGGAGTAGATTGGCACGTTACAAAGTTGTCATAAAAGGTTTGGAGCCCTCTAAATCCCATTCATTTGAATGGAAGTTGGCCTTTTGACTCATCTTGGAAAATCTCAGCTCAAGGTGCCAACCAAATAAGTCAAAATATATTTTGCATTTCTACGCAGTGCATCTGTGTGGGACTCTCCAAGCATTTTACAAACACTAAATGAACCTCAGGATGAGCCCAGCCGCAGCAGCAGAGGCTCAGCTGCACTTTCCCCCTACCTGCGCTGGTCAGTCCTGAGTGGCACATGGCACCGTGCTGCTGGGGACGGGAGGAGGCGGCCGAGTCTGCACCAGCCAGCAGAAGCGGCAGCAGAGCCGTGCGCCGCTTGGGACGGGACGAGCCCGGCCGGAGCAGCAGGGGCTCAGCTGCATTTTCCCCCTACCTGCGCCAGTCAGTCCCGAGCGGCACATGGCTCTGCTGCCGCTTCTGCTGGCTGGTCCCGACCTGGCTGGCTCCTCCTGTCCCAGAAGCACGTGGGAAGCCGGCTTCAGCTGCGTGCTGCTCCGGATGGCACAGACCCGCCTGGGTCAGCACTGGCCAGCAGAGGCAGTGGCAGAGCCGTGTGCTGCTCAGAACTGACCAGCGCAGGTAAGGGAAAGTGCAGCCAAGCCCCTGCTGCTCCGGCCGGGCTCATCCTGTCCCAAGTGGCACACGGCTACTCCTCTTCCCACATGCACCACGTTGGCAACGTCAAGATGACGCGGTGCGTGTGGGAACCTTGTCCCTTCCCCAGCCCTTCAGCAGCCATTAGGAAGCTGCTGAGGGGCTGGGGGAGGGACAAGGGGTAGGAATAAAAGTAAACAGTGTTTACTTTCATTTCCCGTCGCAGCACCGCAGGCCTCAAAAAATGGCTTGGTGGGCTGCATGGCGGCCCACGGGCCGTATGTTGGACAAGCCGGGCCTAAAAGGTATCATCTCTGAACCAAGAGTTCTAGAGTTTTGCGTTTATAAACACTGGACACCTAACTCTCCACTACAAAGTAAAAGGGACTAGAAAATTAGACCTATGTTCTTTGCGTTACCCATGATGTGGGAATGTTATCATCCAAGTTTGCCAGCGCTATAAACGGGGCTAGTTTTTTTCACTGTAAGACTCTCAAGACCAAAATCTGCCCCATCACCTCCATTCCACAATCCTGACACACAGAGAATGAAGAGGGTTGTCTGTGCCTGCAGGACCACAATAGTTCAGGCAGCCAGAAACAACAGAGGGCTGGTCCTAACTGCTCCAGAAGGCAAAGGGAAAACACTGCCATTGGAGAAATAAAAGCTCTGGCTCAGATTCTTGAAGGCATTTAGATATCCCATCCAACTCCCTTGAAAACACTGGAAGACCTAAGGATCTAGGTCTCAGCACAGAATTATAAGCCACTTCAGCCAAAGAAAAATGCTATTATTTTAACAACTGGAGATTAAAAACTGGCATAGTGTGCCATTAAAGACATGTCAGTCTTTGTATTTGTACAAACAGGAGCAGTGTCACCATGTCCTGCGCTGTTGACCATGATATGAATGAACCAATGAAAATGCCTAGTGGATTTAAGTCAATAAATCTGCCCTGTGTTGCTTATTAATTGCTGAGGTTGGTTTCCCTCACCTTCCCCCAAGATATCTCCCCTATTAGAGCATTTAGTAAAGTTATAGAAGGAAATGAGAACCATCATTTATCATTGACAAGTTTGTACTCTCCCTCTTTTCAGTTGCACAAGCCAATGAGAAAACCTCTGCCCTTTTCCAGCCTGTAGTAATGGCACTTACAACAGGCCTGACCGCAACATCCTCTGAAGTCAGCAGGAAGATTGCAACTAATTTAATGGATGTTGGTGTGAGGCCCGTGAGTGCCTCACTCCACCTCAGGTTGGCTGAATAAAGCCAGCCCTAGGGAGAGCAACAACAGAGACGAGTTTAGGCAGCAGCAGCACAAAACTGCACAGACCATGCCATGTTATACAGCTCCATTTCCTGAGGCAACCTACAGCCCTGATCACCTGACTCCACGCCCAAAGGTCTCTGCCACCACAAGCCCCCGGGGTGTCTCTGTGGGGTAGAGGCGCCTGCCCAGGTCCCCGCGGGACACAAAGCTCCCATCACCCAGGGAACGTGCTGCCAAGGCAAAGAGGTGCCTGGCCAGCGCCTCCCACGCGGGGCCGGGGCAGGACTCTAGAAGAGCCAGTTGTGGGGGAGGGTGTTCCTCCTTCCTCTGGCCCACAACGCGGGGCTCTGCTCCGGGGGGGCAGGTGGCCACAGCCAGGCCGGGAACCTGCCCGGACGTCTGCCCCGGGGATCCCCGCGCGGGCAGCACCAGCGCCCGCCACAGCCAGAGCCAGGGCAGGAGGCACACTGCCAGTGCCTGGACAGGCGGACGAGTACTGCCAAACGCTGCCAGGTCCGCGCTGTGAAGTGCAGCACCCCACCCACCGCCTCCCGCCCGCTTTACCGAGACCGGAAGCGGAGCCCTCCGGCCGCGCCCGTCGCTCCTGCCTGTGCCCCGCCCCCTTTCGATTTTCTTTCCGCCGACTAAAAACCTCCCCCGCCCAACCCCGCGCGGCGCCTCCTGGGAAGGACCTCTCCAGCCCCGCGCTCGCCCCCCACAGGGCTGGGCCGGGAGACCCTGCACATGCGCACAGCGCGTAGGGGCGGGGCTAGGCCTGGCGTCACGCGAGGGGCGGGGTCGTCACGGGGAGGTGGTTGTGGCCGGGCCCCGCTGCCACCTGTTCGCCGCCTTCGCCTGTCAGGGCGCGATGGCGGTGGGGCGCGGCGGGGCTCCTCCACTCGGCCCGGCTCAGGCCCGCACCAGCCCAACCAACACCCCCCTGCCTGCCAGGCCCTGCCACTGCCCCGCGTCACTGCGCACGTGGACGACCCAGCCTTGTCTGCAGCCCACGCAGAGCAGCCCCGTGAAGCCGGAGCAGGCCCTGCCTCGGTTCAAACCCGCGACACCTCCGTCTCACGCAGAGGGTCGAGCACCACCAAAACTCGAGTCAAACGGTCTTAAACATGGCCCCTCTCTTCCACCCTGTGGCTTGCCAGGCAGCTCCGGGTGGCACCGGCTGCATCAGAACCAGCTGTTGTAAGTGATTCATTCCCCCGGCGTCGACCCCTTCAAATGTCCTCACTGCTGTTGTCCCTGCACTCCCGTGCATACGGCCACAGTCAAACAGTACCAGTTACCCCCACCCTGGCTCAGTTTTTCCAAATCTTTTGCATTCAGAGATAATAGCATCACCTCGACCATCAGCCTGTGAGAGAGTGGGTCTTTAGGGCAGCCTGTCACTCCTGTCCTGGGACCAGCAAAAAAGCAGCCCATCAGATAGACCTGCCATGCTCAATCTCTAGCCCATGGGCCAAATCTGGCCTGTAGGGCTGTGTCATCTCTCAGGTCCAGACATTTGGTGGTGAGGAAAGTAGTGACAGTATTCACTGCATTGGCTCTGGAAGCTGTGGCAATGCTGCCTCTGCTCCCCCACTGCCAAATTTTTGGACCTGTGGGAAGCCCTCCAAGCCAGATAACATGGCCCCATGCATCAGACTGTGCTGGTGCATGGGATCACAGTGGTGGCTGGATCCAATGCATGGGGCTTAACTGGTGCACTGGAACCCACTCAATGCTGTGCACCAACCTCAGGTTGGATCCAGCCCACAGGCCAGAAGATTGAACAGTGCTGAAATTGACTATTATCAAAGGTTCTTAAAAGATCTCCTGTAGCTTGTCTATCTCTTCTGTCACATGGTTTGCACTACAGGTTTCCCTGGCTTTATGCAGGTTCTGTATGTGTGAATTTCCTCATATGCAATGACCCTTTTTATACCAAAAATTCATTATATGCGGGGTAAATTCACTCTTATGCAGTCGGTACGGTGGAAGCCCGCAGTCAGCTGCTTTGTGCGGTGCATTGTGGGAGTGATGCACACCAAAATGTAGTCTCCTGTGTGGATCTGTGCTCCTTGCTCGTTGTCTGCGACACGTTTCTGTAGTTGCCATCCCCATTATGGTAACATTCACCACCACCCTATGCTTGTGTGTACTGTCTGCTGTTGGTGAGTACCAAAATTGTCTTGTAAAAGTGGTAGAAATGGGTCTGAGGGTCAGTACAGTTGAGGTCTTAGAAGGTATCCCTATTTGTTACATTGTAAATTGCGTTCCCTTTATGCAGTTTTGAGTTATGCACCATTTTACAGGAATACACGTACAGCATAAAGTGAGGGAAACCTGCATTGTAGGTAGCTGTGCCCATTTTAAGACCTCTCCTTTACCTACCCTATCACCCCATTTCATTTGGAATGTTCTAGAGCTGCCTGCATTGAAAGCTGTTGAGTTTATAGTAGAAGGTCCTGTTACTTTTCTAGGAGACAGGTCCCTGCAGGAAAAGGTTTAGGATGTTACTTCTCAAGGTCTTAGTGTTCTTGCACGTGAAGCTGACATCCTATTCAAAGTTTTAATACACAGCAGACTTCAAATGTTTAGTGCACTTTTGTAATATGTAAACAACAAACGGTGAATGTGTTCAGGTATGTAGAAAAAAACTCAATGTAATAAAATGTCTTAACTGATATTAGCATTTTGGAAGGAGAAGTTGAGCACAATAAATCTAAATATTTAAGAATTTGAGTGAATTTCTGTAACAACTAATTTCCCAATAGACACAGCTATTCTCACAATCAAAAAAGTATTTTAGATCAGAACGTTTTGAAGTTTTCACCCTTACAGTCTCTACTAGGGGAATGGCATGTAAAATATACTTTCAACTTTTGAAAGCTATACATGATTTTGAGGGATGAAACCTGGAAAAAAACTAATTCTATTTTTGTACATCAAAACAAGTGAGCTTTTTGGAAGATCAGAATGGGAAATTATTCTGTTGACAATAAGGGATTGTTTTGTCAACAGCTTCCTCCTTTTTTGGCAGTCCAATAAACAAAACTAATAAATTAATAGTCTCATACCTTCTAGATAGGCTGATCCAGTTCCTCCACTAAGAATGCATCTACATGTTGCCCTACAGTGATGTTGTTACTGCGCTGTGGTTTAGTACTTCCTTTTGGTTATTTTTAGCTGCTACTTTGCGGTAATGGCGCACTATAACAGGGAAATGCACCGCTATAGCGAAGTAGCTGCCAGTCATGTGTAAACACATGTGATTGCTACAGTGACAGTGTGCCATGTAGATGAAACTGGTTAACCTTTCGGTGCTCTGACACTCCCTTCCTCTTTTGTAAGTCTACTTTTGCATAGTAAATCCATCATGGAATGAGGATACAGACCATGCAAAAAGTCCAAATTGTACATTTTGAGCTCTGGTGGCATACATAACTTGAAGTGTATGCCACCAGGTGCAACTGTAGGTCTGAAAAGCTGTTTTGGCATAACTGATGCCATTTTGTCTCCTTTTCTTTGAATGGACATGAGCTGCAAGCAAAATGCATAAAAGAGGCAACAGCACAGAAGTAGTGTAAACAACGGCTGTAGGCAAAACAAAATGTAGATAGCTGTAGAATGTAGGAAAACAAGATAGAATAGGAAAAAGCAAACAAAACCCAAGGATAGCTCAGTAGGGGAGAAGCAAGTTCAGAAAGAAACAAGCTGAAGGTGACAGAGGGTGACCAACTGATGAGGAAACCACCACTGTAAAAAGGTAGCTGGTGAGGACCTATAGCATGACCATATATAGAATACACAGAAGAGGACTGTAAAAGGGTATAAAGGCTAAGGAAACAACTTAAGTCTGGGGAGCTGTCACCAAGCCAGAAGAGACCATGCTGGTCAAAACTGTGCCATGATGAACCCTGATCAGCTGAGTCATCATGCATTGTTAGGACAGTCTGTGTAAAAATACCTTTACAGACCATTCAGTGTTTTGCTCAAGTAGTGGTATCGCTTACGTGTTTAATACATTTGGATTTGAGACTGGAATGGAGTCACTGATCATTTCATCCATTCAGACCACCCCTTAATCAAACTTAAGTGTTCCTCCACTGGTTAATCTTTATGTGCTCTACTGTTCCCTTCCTCTTATACATGTCTACCCTTGCACAGTAAATACATCATAGCATGGGGATACAAACTGTGCAGAAAGTCCAAATTATACTTTTTGAGCTCTGCTGGTATACATAAGGCGTGGTGTATGCTAGCAGATGCAATGAAGCTGTTTGCCCATAGGAGGCACAAGAAGCTAACCTATGCAAACTAGCTCAAAACAAGGTAAGAACATTGCCTCAGGTTCTCCCACTTCACCTTTAGATGGAGATAAAGAGCTTTTCCTTAAATCCTGCCTGCAATAGGTCAGACAGGTCTGTGGTAGGCTAGATTCTCCTCTGCCTTGGACCCTGTGTGAAGTTACGCAAGTACAAAATGTTACTGCTATGATTCGATACCAATTCACGTACTCTGCACTCTGAAAAAGTTTGGGATTGTTTCTGTCCAAAAAGTAGGTAACTACTTTCATACAGGGCCTTACACACAGAAGCTGTCATCTTCTAAGATAGTGACATGTTAGGCAAGGAACAATTCAGGGAAGGGGAGAGAGCCAGATACTGTTTCACAAGATGGCAGAGTTATGCTACTAGCCTCAAGGACCACAGTGACATATTGAGTGTGGCAAATGTACTGGCAACCACAACAGAAGTTAGTGAGTCCAACACAATCCTCACTCCGTCACCACATTCTAGACAATGGATAAAATGTAGGGAACTTGCCACTCACATTTCAAATATATAAAGTAAGTCATGTTATAAAACCCTTTGTTAAATACAAAGGAAACAGAGCCAATGGTGAGCATTAGTCACAGGACCAAATCTTCAGATGCAGGCATGTCCACCCACTATATTATTTGTGGCAGTACTTATACATGTTCCCTTTGTGCAAACTTAAATTTTATCCCAGGCCCCTGACACAACGTCATCTCAGACTTTTTTTCCCAAAAATACTTTATTTATAACAATATATCCATTATCTATAACATGATCCAAAAATACAGATATACATTTTAACTTTACATTATTTTTAATAAAAAGATTTATAACATTCTCTTCCATTGACAAAGGAAACATAGATCTAATTCCTTTGAAAATAAAGATACAAGAAATCAGCTTAAAAGTTGCATCATCTCCAATTTGGATGAATTGTGATAAAGCTGAACACCACAAAATATGAAAGTGTTTGACAAAGCTTTTTTTGACAATCTTTAGTGGAACATTACTTTTAAATCTCTCATAGTTCTATTTATCCATCTCCACACAGATAATATACATTTAACACTGTACATTCAAAATTCGGAAGGACTTGAATTCTTTTGTGACCAAAACTTATGGTTATTGATGTTCTTGTTTAAAATGGAGCCAAACAAACCCAAACTCAGAAATGGAGAACAGACGCTCCTAAGTCTGTCAACTGATTATTAGAGTCTCTGTTTGTTATGATGCGTTCAACGTGGGACAGCTTTATTGCTCTGACTCACTCTGTTTTAACTCTAATGATCCAAGACACTTGAGAGGTTGTACTCTAAGGAAGGTATATCTGTGATCTCACCTACTATTTACAGTTCCCATCAGAGACATATTTTTCATCTTCAGGACAGATACAAGGTGCTAAACCCTATGTCTTTTGCTTCCTCAGGTAAAACAGAAGGCAAACTTTTTTCCAAACCCTAGGCACTCGGAAAAAAAAAAAAAATCACTAAAATAGTTTGCTGCCCTAAGTGACCAACTCTTCTGAGTTAATAGTAGTCAGCTCTGCGTTGAGAAGTTATAGCTGCTCAAGTCTACAATGGTGCTTATCCAGCAAGACCTCCACAGAGGTGCACAAGGTTTTGAGATTCAGTTTAATCAAAACACTTAAACTGTTGTAATTATTCCACTAAGGTTTTCTTCAAAGTATTTTTTTAATAAAATGTCATCTACAATATTGTATGATTGGAGGGAAGGGGAAAAATGGAACCTGGAACATCATCAATATTACACGGTCTTCAGAACACAGTGACATTCCTACTTGAAATCCAGTGTAGCAGATTAACGAGGTACAGGTGTTACTCACTGGTTACTGCACTACACATTGATTCATGAGGTATCATGAAAAGATTTACTAAACAGGGGCAAGACCCTTAAAAGGACTAACTATAACCCCCAGTCAAACACTGCAACTGTGCTCTCTCCCCTTCCCCCTAGCAATCTGTTTCTAAGTTGTGTGTATTTATTCTTAGTATGTTCATTTTAAAATGAAAAAAAAGACATATTCCTGTAAACATACATATGACAACTTTGTGTATAATATGGAGTGATGTGACACAATAGGGACATGTACAACATCACAATTTAAGCTTCAGGACCCTGGAGATATATATATATGTTTTGTAGCTGATGTGATAAAAGTTAAGAGACCTTTACAAGAAAATCTACACCGATACCAAGAAGGCTTTTTTCTATGACAATTCTATCTGCTGTCTTCTACAAAACTGCATGCACAGAGCATGAGATGGGAAAGGAGACTCAATAAGAACTGTGTTTGCATTCATCTTTTATAAAAATATGAATGAAAATGTCATCAGTCAATGTTCTTTCTGTAAAAGGATTAGCTTGTTTTTTGGCTTGCTCTTTTAAAGAAAACACTGGAACGGCTGATTGCAAAAGCCTGCCTTCTTCATTTTTTTTAAGGCTGTGGACCCAGTTCTATTACACTAAAACCCCATGATGCCAATCCAATCGTATATAATACAGCAGATATGGCCAGAGCACTGCTGTATTTTGGATATGCTTTACTGGCAAAGCAGTGCCCTGGAACAGTCATTTGTGGCTACAGGCAATTGATTCCCAAAATATAGGAAATAAACTCCCCTCTGCTGCCTGCCCCAGCACTTCTCGAACCAAGCAGAACTCAACAAGAGGGGAAAAATGAGGAAATGTGTCTGTGACATTTCTTGTTCCTCCTCCTGGATTCCTC
>NW_017728983.1:5127982-5135237 GCF_001723915.1 Gavialis gangeticus
CCCCCCTCCCCTCTGCTGCCTGCCCCAGCACTTCTCGAACCAAGCAGAACTCAACAAGAGGGGAAAAATGAGGAAATGTGTCTGTGACATTTCTTGTTCCTCCTCCTGGATTCCTCTCTCTTCCTTTCATTGCAGTGTATGACATGGCAACAATAGCAAGATTCACATTTTAGCTGTCAAACTGAAGGGCAGCTCATAAAAATTGACGGTAAGCAAATTTCCAAACAAGAAGTTATTTTTATAAACATCCCTGCTGTGGGCTTCTGTTTCACTAGCAGTGGTTTTGCAATGGACTCAGGTTAAAAATCAGAAAATCTACCCATGTAGGTAAAATCAAAGGGCTCCATTTCGGCATTGCTGAAACATCACAGAAACCTATATATGTTCCCACAATGTTATTGTCTTTTTAAAGCTTTTTTCTGATCATTTACCAAATGTGCAACACAGAGAGATAAGGCAGGTAGAGATACACCTTATAGAAATATAAGTAATGAAAATGGACCTCCATGCTAGAGCATGAGGAAGTCAGACCCCACTCTCTTCATAACAACACTCTTTGTCTTCACAGTAAAGATCTTCAGGGATTTCTGAAGAAAGGCAGGAAGGGTGCGACTGTCTTGCTCTATCACTGTTACTAGCAACAACACAGGATACTTCCTTTGCTACTTGAATGTCTTTTTCTACATTGGACACACCCTTTATAGGAGGAGCTTGGAATTCAAACCAAAAGAGTAGATTCTTCTCCCACTGAGGCCAGTAGGGACAGGGTCAAGTCAAAACATGGCAGTGCAAAGTTTAACGGAGATTATTCCAATACAAAAAGATGTACATCTTCACACACGCGCACATACATACACACACAAAGCATGCTTCACCAAAAATTAAACACTATACTTGGCTTAGGGGAAATAACACACTGGAAAGAAGTTTGCTGGCCTGCAGATTGCCTTCACTACTATAAAACTGTGCAGAAAAAAACCCCAAAACAGACTTTGCTCCTAAATGAAGAAGCATACAGGTTTCCCTCGCTTTATGCAGGTTCGGTATGTGTGAGTTTGCTCTTATGCAATGACCCTTTTGATACCAAAAATTCATTTTATGAAAGGTAAATTAACTCTTATGTGATTGGTGTGGTGGAAGCCCGCAGTCAGCTGCTTTGTGCAGTGTATTGTGGGAGTGACATGCACCAAAATATAGTCTCCTGTGTGGATTTGTACTCCTCGCTTGTCTGCTACACGTGTTTCTGTAGCTGCCATCCCCATTGTGGTAACATCCACTACCACCTTGTGCTTCAGTGTACTGTCTGCTGTTGGCGAGTACTAAAATTGTTTTGTAAAAGTGGTAGAAATGGGTCTGGGGGTCACTACAGTCGAGGTCTTGGAACATATTCCTATTTATTACATTGTAAAGTGGGTTCCTTCGATGCGAATTAGAGTTATGTGATGTTTTCCAGGAATGCATGTACAGCATAAAGCAAGGGAAACCTGTACTTCAGTTGTGCAGCTTGCATTCCTATAGAATTCCTTCATTTGCACTATGCAAAGCTCCGTACCTGCCTTGCTTAGGTGGTCGCAATGGATCATGCTGAAAGGTAACTCATTCCCCTGAAATGCCTTGGGCAGTTTCACAGATTCCAATACAACAGCAGAAATTACAGCTGCTTGCTGCTCCAGGTACTTCATAGTAATACATTTTTTTCAGTGCTGTTTAAGCATTAACTTAAATAAATCCCTGTGACAATTTCCCCCCCCATCCTCCCTCCCTCCCTCACCAAGTCATATTTGTATGAAACAACAAGAATTAAAACTGGCCATTGGACAATTAAATATCAAATAAGAACAAGGAAGGTAGGTCAAAAATATAATATTGCAACATGAAGGAAGGAATATATTAAATTCTTCTTCTCATCTTAGAGTATGTATTCCCCTCCCCTTCCTTATTTCTTTTTCTTCCTTTCCTGAACACAACGTGGGCAGAACCTAGGGACAGAAAAGTATAGTATTCATCTCCAAATGTTAACGATGTTTAGCTAGGAGTCCTTCACTACTAGAAGGGTGGGAAAATAGTCAGCTGATTAACTCAATGAAGTAACCACCTGCATAGGCATCCAATTCATTTATTGCTGTTGTTCTAATATAGAACATAAGGGCAAAGGAAAGCATTTAATGGAGAGGGTGCAGAAAGTATGACAACCAGCAAAGAAGCCATGGTGCTTCTTTGGAGTGAGGGGAGTGACATTAGGGATTCCTAAGACCATTAAGAATAACGGGAGTCTTTCCCATTTAATTGAACTGTGCATAGGATTTTACACGTAGTCTTCCAGATAGTCTTATGTGTTTGTCCACCTAGTTGGACACTTATATATAATACAACACACCCTACTATTAATGTACATACCATATTATTCAGTGCCTCCCTGCCTTGAATGCATCAGAGCATTGGTGCAAATCATATTTCACTTAGCCAGATTAACATGTTATTCTTGTGAAGTGCGGTTTTTAAATCCCTGTAATTCTAACCTCGTTATGCATCTTTTCCCTCCCCACTATTTAGCAAGATACAATTTTTCAGTCAGGGTTATATATCTGCCAAGTGTAAAGCTTTACAGTAAAGCTGGTTTCAGTTTTCCAAACAAAAAGATGGGAGTTTTTCAAAGTACGAAAGATGCGTCCTTGCCAAAATTTGAATGGGTTTAGGGGAGACAAAGAAAAGGTTGAGACAACTGCATAAGTCTAACTTGGAAAAAGACCCGAAATCAGCCCAAAGGATGTACCACCTTAAATACTATAAACTCCCAAGGACAAGGGCAAAGTACAAACTCCCTCCTTAGTTTTAACTATAGCACTGCAGTAGCTATGTAGCAAATATATCCATCCTACACAGGAATTTGATGAATACACAGCTATATAAATACAAGCTGTTTTTTGTACCCTACTCTGACTTGGGTGAAATCCTGTAAACTCTTGCCCAAGCAGTATCCCCTTCAGGGCTTATTCTGTTCCTACTGCAATCTGAGAATCTGTGTTCCAACGGAAGCAATCTTTAGAAATGTTATTAGTAATTTCCAGTTTTATCTTGTTTGTACACACAGATAAGATCCCTAAACACTACAGGCTAAAAACCTGCATGTTAGTAAAAGCACAGCTCATGTACTGAAGCAGGTCCAGATGACAGATTTTGTTTTTCTTCATGGTTGAGAAGAGAGAGGCAGAAGTGAATTAACAAGGTAAACCTTTGCCTTTGCTCCTACTTACCATTTCCCTTTTGGTTTTGTGGTAAGGTCCACACAAGCAAAATGAAACCACTCAATTGGACACTGCAGACCAGAGAGAAAGAAAACAGAAGAGAAAATTAGCGTACTTTAAACTAAAAATGAGTGACCTAAAAGTGCAGGTTTCGCTCCACCCCCAATCATATGTTGCTGTATGAGAAAGGTATGTGGGAAGCAGATTCTTGCTATCCTGAAAACAAGCCACATCAGGCACTCACATCTGGGTTATCACAGCCAATCATTTCTCCATAGGACACCTGGTGGCACAAGCAGTAGGTGGGCTCATTTGGATCCACTGGCATGTCTAGGACATCCGAGGGATGAACAGAGAGGATGGTATCAGCAAACTCAGATCTGTAAAAGGAGAAACACTACAGGGTTTGAAGCAACAGTCAAATATTTGTGCTCACTTAAAACTCAATATTTAATTTAATTCTACCCAAGAGTTTAGCTTAAACTGTATCTTCATGAATAATAAATAAAGGCACCATGGAGGTATAAGAAATATATCAGATATTAAAGCACCAAAAAAAATCCGAATAACTTAGAACATAGATAAAACCAAAGTGATCTGATGTTTTAAATGCAGAGAAAGGAAAAGAGAAGAATAAACCATACCATACACAGTGAGTACTGACCTATAAAAAACAGAACTGCAGAGAAAGCCTACTTTTTTTCACTAGTAACTTAAAAATAATTTCTGTCTGCAGGGTTTTGGAGTGGTTCTGGTTATAACAGCTAAGATTCCTACAACTGTTCATGTATTTGATATTACTTTATAATCAATGTTGTCCTTCCTGGAAAAATACCATTATAGACATTGACAGGAGCTGAGAAAGACTAACTTTTTAAGGGAAAAAAGTTTTAAGTAGTCAGAATATGCCATTTAAGAGTAGTCAGTGAGAAAATGGAATTGTTCTGAAGTTAGCCCGTTCAAAATATTCAAGTTGGCATTATCCTTTTAATACACAGCACTTGAAAAATAGAGTGGAGATTCTTTCCTATTTGTTACAAAGGGCTAGATTAAATAACTACTCAAGTCTATTTAAGATCTAGACCCATGATCTAGGATAGAAGGAATTTGGAAATGACTCCAAGATTTCTGAGTGATGCATTATTGTTCTTCAAAACTGGCTTGCACATTAGGGGACCTTTCCAATTAGTGGTAACTGACAGAAAAGGCCAAACCACAAAAAAGCAAAGTTTTTTGCTTCAAGTTTGCTAAAATCAGAGGCTACATTCCTGCCACCTTGGATACAGACACAGTTTCAGCTACATTAACTCTTTGCACAGCACAGAAACACTTAATACTGTAAAGATCCCTCAACATTGGAGACAAGGGGGAAAACGAAGAGAAGGCAGAGTTAGTATGTATACTTCAGGAAAACAGACTCTTCAGATGGGAGAGTAAAAGAAAGCCTAGAGAGTTTGGGTTGGCATTCCACGAGCTGCAAAAACTTTCCCATAAACTCACTAAGCTTGCAGTTGTTTGTCTCTTACCCTCCTTTCAGCTTCTTTTTCTTTGGAGTATCTTCTTCAGATGTTCGCCTGCCACGACCTCGGGAGCCTCTCTTATCCTTCTGACTTCGCCCCTCTGAAAGACAGCATTATTACAAATTAGTTAGATTTCAGATCAAGTATCAGCTGTTTTATTTTTTTTTCCCTGGATGCTCATATTACTTTAAGGGCTTTTAACTAATATGAATAAAGCCCTTTTGAAATAGAAAATGTGTATGGTATACAAATAATGTCATGTGCAGTGCGCCAAATTCTGCTCCAGTTGGCAACTAAAGTAGTTGAACAACGTAAGTCAATATATTTGCACAGGGTGTAAACCACAGAATCGGGCCTGTGTATTGAAAACCATCTAGTTAACCCAGTGATTGTCAACCATGGTTCCATGGCACCCTGGAGGGGCCCTTGTAATCCTTTCAAGTGTGTAACACAATGTTAGCCCTGTTAGATGTACAAATATGATTCACAAGATAAACCAGAGATTTCAAAGAGAAACCCATAGGGGTTCTCATAGAACAGTCTGTCCTGTTGTGGTCTTTCTGAGTTCTTTGCAAAAAAAGAATTACTCTATTACTTTTCTGTAGTCAAAAAACAAGTGCTGGCAGGTGCCTCAAGTCTAATGAGGGGTGCCTCAAATACAAAAAGTTTAAGAACCATAGAGTCAACGCTTCTAAAGTTTACTCAAGTCTTCCCAAAGGGCTATGCATGCTAGTTGAGAAGCAAGATACCACTGTCTCCACTAGCAGCTTAAGTACATCCCTCAGAGCCATACTGTTATCAAGTTAAAGGCACAAACTAGCCATACACTGTTCAATGTTTCTGTATTTTATTTGACTTTTTGCTACACAAAATTTCTTATCCAAGTTAAGACTGGTTTCCTTTAACTCTTCAAGTTCACTACTGTTGCCAGTTTCAACTGGACCCTTAATATTATTTAACTTATGCTTTTTCTTTCTAATTTATATTTTTTCTTAAAAAGTAAATCATCCTTTTCCCCTAAAAGGGCTTATATCTCTCAATGTAAGACAAACCAGGGGCAAAGTTTCCTCAACCCAAAGTAGATTCAAAGATTTAAGAGCTATGGATGATGGGTGCTGTTTCTTCCCACTGCAACCCCACTTTGCTTTTAGCCTGCTTTTAAACCAGTGAGAGAAGGGGCCACACACCTCAGGGTATATCAGCAAGGGTGGTAAGGCGGTTCTTGACTATATTTGTTGTCAGTGGTGATGAGTAGGGAGCACACAGGGGTGCACATGCACCCCCTGAGAGCGCTGGTGCACCCGCACCCCCTGAGAGTGCTGGTGCACCCCCTCACAGCAGTGTTCCCTGCTTAGGTGGCAGGTAGGGAGGACAGGCAGGAGAGCTGGTGCCCTCCCTAGTGCCAGCAGGGGAGTGGGGCACCAGGAGAAGTGCAGCTGGCACTTCTGGGCGCATCCCTGGCCCTTCCGGGCATGCCACTGGCACTTCCGGGCAACGCACCCTCTTAGAGCCAACTTAGAGGGAACACTACTTCTGGGTCAGCGCGCATGACTGGCCATAGGGCAACCCCCTGGTCGGCACCAACTGCCTGCTGGGGGGGCGGTAGGTGCCCTCCCGACTCAGGAGACACCAGTTGTTCATTTTCTTTGTTACTCTGCCCAAGTGAGCAGTGATGCCTAAGACAAGATTGCCTAAACTTCAGAAGAGCATTAACAAAAACAGCGCACACTAAAATTTGAGAGAGGCAAAATTTTCCCTTTCCCTCATCCAGGCCCACCTGCAACGCATGAGACAGATACGTTGGACAACAAGGTTTTCCAGCACTGAGTGAGACAGCCCTGGTCACAATACAAATGAAACTCACATACTTTTCAGGCCTCGTCCTCCAGGGCTCTCAAAGTCACTGGCTTCCAGCTTATCCTTCAGATCTGCTTCGAATCGAGCCAAGTCTGCATCCAGCCGTCGGATATGTTTATCCACCTGCATAGGAGAACAAACCATACAGCTGAAAGCAAAACCAGAGGAACCTGGCAACTCTACAGCTATTCTAACCAGTGGAAATCTAGCAGTCCAATGCAAGCTAAAACAGCTCAGCCCTACTAAAGAGATCCTTCTTTGGGTTGCTGGTTAGTAGAGGTGCACTGATACAGCGGTCCGATATAGGATCAACACCGATATAAAGAAAATTGACTACATCAGAAATCGGCCTGATGTGTCCCATAATTTGGCCGATAAATGCCCCTGCATGTGCGCAGCTGCAGCGCACCACACAGGCAGCAAGGAGCACAGCCCAGCAGCTTGAAGAGTTGCATGCAGCTGGTAAGTCTGTTGTGGTGGAAGGGGAGAGGGGAGGGAAGAGGCATGGGGAGGATAGATCAATGTCCCCTGTGGTGAGGGAGTGGGGCTGGGGCTGAGGCAGGGGCTGGGGTAGATGCTGTCCAGCTGGGCAGGTGCGGGGCGTGAGACAGAGCCGCAGTTCAGACAGAGGGA
>NW_017728983.1:5140237-5140478 GCF_001723915.1 Gavialis gangeticus
GAGGCATGGGGAGGATAGATCAATGTCCCCTGTGGTGAGGGAGTGGGGCTGGGGCTGAGGCAGGGGCTGGGGTAGATGCTGTCCAGCTGGGCAGGTGCGGGGCGTGAGACAGAGCCGCAGTTCAGACAGAGGGAGCAGCTCCTGCTGCTGCATGCACCCGGGGAGAACATGGCTGGGGGTGGAAGGGGTGCTCCTGGATCTACGCAGTGCGGGGCAGGGCAGGCTGCAGCTGAGGGCTGGG
>NW_017728983.1:5140489-5144108 GCF_001723915.1 Gavialis gangeticus
GGGGGGGGGAGGGAGGGAGGGAGGTCTGCAGCCACCCCAAATCCTCCCTCCCAGCACCACTGCCGCCCGCTCCAAGCACAGCATGGTTCAGCCCCCACCCCCACCCACTGGGAAGAGCCCAGCGTGGCCCTTGGCCCCAGCCTGCAGCTGCAGCCTGCCTCGTCCTGCGCAGACCCAGGGGCACACGCTCCCCACCCCCCATGCCCTCCTAGGATGCATGCAGCAGCAGGGGCCACTCCCCACCTGTGCCCCCCAGCTGATCCACAGCTCCATCCTGCACCCCATCCTGCCCCTGGCTGGCAACACCTACTCGAACCCCACTCCCTCCCTCACCACAGGAGGCACTGATCTGTTCTCTTCCCCCACACCCCTTCTCTCCCCGCTCCTCTTCCATCACAACAGACTTACCAGCTGGATGCAGCTGCATGGGAAAATCAGATCGGTATTGGCCAATATGCCTCCTTAAAAATCAGCTATCAGTATCAGCCCCCCAAAATCTCTATCGGTGCACCCCTACTGTTTAATCATATTTTAATCCAGGCTCCATTTCTAAATCTATCAAGACATTTATAACTATGTTACAGACCTAAGAAGTATGTGCTATAGACAGTCCTAAGCACAACCACAGAAGGTGCTGTATAGACTGCTGTAAGTCTTAGCTAAAATCTGCCTTTGGACCTGCTGAACTTTGTAACTGTGGGGCAAAGGCTGCCATAGAATTCAGGATCCTTTGGCCCCACTAGTCTTTTGGCCTTTGGCCATCAGTGACAAGCATGGCCCATTACATTTTCTTTAAAGCAAGCCCCAAACTCTGGTCACATGGTCAGCTTTATGACTGCTTCAATATAAGATATTTGGCAAATTTCTGCTGTACCTGCTGCTTCTCCCCCCCAAAAGACAAGAGTTCTTACCAAGCTACAATGGTCAAATAAAAACAGATATTAGTCTGATTAGTTACAATAACTGCGGAATTCTGGTAAGTCACCAATGTTGCCAAGGCAGATGCTATCAGTGTTGTTATCTGACTCCTTTACTGTTGTTCATGGGTTAGGTGACACCAGTCATGTCAGATTTCCTCAGTTTGGCTGGCCGGTGCGTGCACTCGTGTGCTGTTGGAATACCATCCATGATGCTGGGCCCTTAACAACCACACTGTTAGAAGGAAACTGCAGACTTCAGTTTTCGGTGACAAAGAATGTAGCCAGATTTACTGTCCACAAACAAGCTGGTACACGGTGCTAGCTGGCTCAGTTGCAAATCTAGCATGGACATGAACATAACCCCTAAGCCAGACACAAAGTATTAAGAGTTTGAGGACTCTTTTTTAAACAATCAAAACTTTGTATTTACAGCAGACACATCCTAGTTCTCACAGATTACTAAAACACCTTTAGCTGACATCATCCACATTGTAATTCTTACCAGTTAGTGAGCCCTTGCCACCAGACAGAGACACCTGTTTTCCAGGTCACTCTGATCTTTGTTTTGGTGTCCTGTACTGGTCTTAATTTACTCTTTGTTGACATTGGAGCCTTTCTGTTGACCTTCTAAGACTAATGAGCTACTTTCTGAGCATTTCTGTGCACCTGTATACAGCATGCCAAGTTTCATATTCACTGGAGCCATTCATTCATCAGTTGATATTATCTGTGACTCTGTACGACTTGTATATGTACCAATTAATTGTTGTATTAATCCATACTCCAACAAATAACAAGTTTCTAGTAGCTTATTGTACTTTTCCTAACTTTTAGGATAACATGGATCTGATTCTAACTCTTTGGATTCTGATCCTGAAAAAAATACTGCACTGACTATGCAAAAGGGAAACAAAAGATGGTCTGCAGAATTTTGAAAACAGAAGCTGCAGTCTTTATACAAATGCCTTGCTGTGAAAATAGATATTTAGCAACAGCAGGCAGACAAATCAAATTGGCTGGGTGGAAACAGTGGCTATGGACAGAAGCAGAGAAAGGTACTGAAACTGCTAGCTGGTGGCAGGACTCAAAAGCAAAAAGCAGCATCAGGCATGATCCACAAAGTCATACCATTAACATTTAATCTTCAGTTAAACTGGCACAAGCTCTAACAGTACATTCACACCACCTGTATCACACCCAGGAGTCTTGGGACACAAGAAGGGAACAAGGCCTATGGATAATTCTACCAAGAATCTCAGAGCATTCTCTTTCACAGCAGCCATGAGAGTGAATGTGACTTGGGCACTGCCCCGGATAGTGTTCCATATCTGCTTGGGGCTACCAGGTCTCTATAGCAACAATTTCCAAACCCAGTTTGTTCTTATATGATTGAGAAGGTGGACATTACAGAAGAAGTGATAAATTGGAGAAGAAAAATATACTGTAGAGAAACAGTGAGGAGAAGTGAGAGAGGAAAGGAAAGAAGGTAGAGGGCCCAAAAGGGAAAGAGAGAGGAGGTAAGAGAACATAAGATGAGAGAAAAGAAAAAGAAGAGGACTCTAAAGATGACTCAGACAGGTAAATGATAGAACAAGATCAAAAAAGAAAATATGATACCTCTCACTTTTATGAGCAGGGTTCACTGACCAACATTTAGTAAATATATGCTAAACAAGTATCACTGATATTAGCAGAACAAATCATTTGACCATTGCAGAACATATTAGCAGAACATATCATTTAGCATACGTGCTATTCAGTGAAGATTAACAAAATCACTGACTAACATAATCAAACAATAGTCATTTTTTTTCTGCTCAGTGTCTTGATCTAGTGCTAATGCCACATTTAAAATGTATTAAATAGAAAATCTCTTAGTGGCATCCCAGTCACAGGGCTATGGTTTGAGCAGCACCACTTTTGTAATGTAGGGATGTTGTGGCTCAGATTTTTTTTTACTCTATCTTGTATGCTTAATCTTTGAGCGGGTAGCTATCAGCTTTTCAAGCCCTGCATCCTGTCCATTACTTTTTCTGTGGGACCCTGTCTGCAGTAAAGGGCACTGCCACCAGACATTGCTGCTGCTTCTATTCTCTGCCTGGCTCATTCTGCATTTTCTCTCCTGACAAAGCATGTCAAGTGTCAGACATAACAGCAGTCTTCACTCTGCTTGGCAAGTTTATGAGATAAAACATGCAGAGAGATCAGAAACACTCAAAAGGCATTAAAAATATATATATACAATGGTATGGGTGACCAGGGTCCTCTACAAGAACAGAGGAAAGAGACTGATAAGTGGTCTCCTCAGTAACCAGAAAGTCTCTCCTCACTTGCTCAACAGTCAATGGTAGTAATGGGAAAAATGTTGTGTCCTGGTTGCAATTTAGAGAAAAGGGCACTGGCATGAATTTATTGCCATCAGCAACTTGGAAACCAAAATAAATGAAGGTATGTTCCCTTATTTCTTAATGTTCCCTGGACTGTTTTAACTGGTCTTTTGATGCAAAACCAACAAATACAACAAAAAATAGCTAAACAAATAACAGTGATCATTTCCACCAGTACCATTACATAATAGATAGGAAGAACTGAGGGGACAAAGATTACAAAAGCAGATACTGATGGATGCAGTGCACTTGCTTAAGCTGTAATCACAATGGAAGCTCACTCAACACAAAAGATAATAGCACATTTTCCCC
>NW_017728983.1:5144251-5146922 GCF_001723915.1 Gavialis gangeticus
GAAGAACTGAGGGGACAAAGATTACAAAAGCAGATACTGATGGATGCAGTGCACTTGCTTAAGCTGTAATCACAATGGAAGCTCACTCAACACAAAAGATAATAGCACATAAGAAAAAAAAAGGTTTCATGGTGGGACACTGCTAAACAGAAGAGTTCAGACACCAGTGCTGTCTATCTGTGAGACAGAAAAGCCAAATACTGATACGGTGTATTCCATTTAAGTACATACCCTTGGGACTGAACAGGGCTGTTTTTCCACTATGGAAAATGCACTTATCCAAACCTAATGTAAGCAAGCAGTGCACATTAAGTACACAGTGCTATGGTATTAATATCCTGGAACTGACAAGGTCCTTTCAATTTCAAAGCTTCTAGTAGTCAATGTCAAGGATGCTATTAGGAGACTTGAAAATCAGGAGAGAAAACAGTAATGATCCTGTAATTTTCAAGGCTTCTAATGCCAACCCTTCAATGGCTCCTTCCCCCTCACTGTGCCTAGCACAGTTCAACTGAGTACTTCCAGGGGTGGGTAGAACCTATTAAAAAAACAAACTTACAATCCCCTCACAGCCAGATCTCTTTTGCAAGCCTCTCACATACAATCACAGCACACAGTTACTTAATTCTCACCATCTCATAGGTCTGCATGGCCAGCTGCACTTTGTCATCACTATACTCTTTACATTTGCTGTAAGCATTCTGAATCTTCTTGATGTGCTCTACTCGCTGCTCTGGCAACATGCTCTTCACTGATGCAATGTATTCCGCTGCAAGACTGTCAATTTCAGCTTTCTTATCTGCAAAGCAAATAGACATCACATATAAAAAAAAATGACTGCACACATGCAATGCATTTTCTCTGCTCCTCTCTAGTACTTACATAGTTCCTAGTGCCACAGTCTCTCAGCCCTTCACAATCTGTAATGTACAAGGGTGAGTAGGAAGTAATACCTCCTAATTTTTATCTCCCAAGCACGTCATGGGCATGGAGAGTATCACATGACAAAGGGAGTCTTGATAAACATTATTCTAGAGACAGATACTATAAGCAACTATTAATATGGTACTCCTGAAAGCTTAACATTGCCACTGTATCTATCATAGAAGTAAAATGTTATGGAGTAATAAAGCCAAAAGATTAAGAAATAAAATCTCTCCAGCCATCTGAAATTATACACTTCTATTGTTGCTTTAGTATAAGACAATTTGACTACACATGACTATTATAAACATTTGCTGGCTTGATTTGTTGCTTGTTGCTTGAAAAGAACGATTCCTTTGGGAGTAAAGTTCTCCCTAGAGAATACAGTTCATACTTCTACTGTATGTGTTGGCATCTGTACCTTTACTGCACAGATGCATCCTTTTCCAGTATTAAGACTTCGTTTTTCCATGTTTTTTCCCCAACAAGGCAAGCCTGCCCTGCCCTCCACCCCACAAAGATTTGGGTTTTTTCCCTTCATGTGAAGGTTATTTATTCTGTTTATGGGAATACCTGAACACACCTTCTGTTCTCTGATCCAATTCACGCATCAACTGAAAGTTCCTCTGCAGTTCACAGGGGAGGTTTTCAATACCTGAAATACAAAGGCAAAGACTGCCATTCATTCTCCTTTCCAAAGCATAACAGTTACTACCCATTGGGCATGTCTACACGTTCATTAATGTGCTTTAGGTAATGCACATTAAGTCTAGTACCTCCATTATGAAGTACTAGAAAAATGTGCATTTGCATTAATCTATTTAAATGCTCATTAGCAAAAGAACATTTTTTGTGACACTTTAATGCTAAAATAGGCTAATATGCATTAACACATGTAGACACACCCAGTGACAGCTAGTCATGAAGATGACTAGCAACAACTATGATAACAGACACATTTAGAGTATGACTTTTTCCTATGGAAAATTTTCATACTCTTCTCTGCAGCCGAGTCACAAATGGTGCAGAGCAAATGTGCTGAATGCCTGTACAAGGCACCATTTCTACACCGCATCAATGTCAGGCTACCAGCCTATGCTTTGCATCTGCAATTCCCTGGTGACATATATTCTCTGTAAAGGGACATACAGCTCCTGTTCCCACAGGTGCCAGCACAATTCTCAAGAGGGGAGAAACAAGATCCTTTCAGGGGTGACACTCAGAGGTACCACTTGTACTTTTACAGGAGCAGGGGGTTGGGGAACTAAGTTGATGGACATATGTAAAGTTTTACGCATTTCAGGTGACAGTCCTTGTCCCGAGGGGAACCAGGGCCCCACGTAGCTGGCACCCGTGGTGCCACGGGCAGGTTAAACACCCCGCGGTGCTTGTGCCTGGAAGACCCACTACAGCCCAGCCTGCTGCAAGGAGCTGTCAGGACACGACTGCTGCAGCTGTCCAGGGCCCAGACTAGCACCGCCCCCGGGGCTGGACAGAGAACTCCACCTCCTCCCCGCGGGACGGAGGGAAGCACGTGGTTCCGCCTGCGGGGTGGTGAGCAGCCCCGCCCCGGCGCACCCTGATGACGCAACGCGCGCCTCGCGCAGAAGGCTGCTCGCAGTGTGACGCATGAGGCCGCGCCCCCGCCCTGCCTGGTGACGCACTTGCAATTCCCGCGGCAGCGGCGGTGCTTGGCGGCCCTGGGCGGGCGGGCGGCGCTGCCCCCTCAGTCCCCGCCACCGCCGCC
>NW_017728983.1:5147032-5150864 GCF_001723915.1 Gavialis gangeticus
CGCCGCGCCGCCGCCAGCCGCCGCCCGGGCCCGCATGACAGGGGCCGCGGCCCCGGCCTCGTTCCATATTCATGAGCTGCCCGCCGCTGATTGGCCGCCGGGGACGCATTCATAGGGGGCGGGGCCGCGCGACCTGCTCCTCGAGCCCCAGGCGGCGGAGGCTTCGCGTCACTTGCGGCCACGCCCCTCCCCCTCCCGCCGGCTGCGGGGCGCTGTCACAGCCCCCGGCCCCGAGCGGGTGTGTTACACCCCCTCCGGCCTGAAGCGCACTCGCATGCATGGGTGTGCACTTTGTATGCCTCTTGTCTCACACACCCACCCACCGGTCTGGAGCGTGTGTTATATCCCCTCAGCCAGTCACACACTCACCCCCTGAGCTTGTCTGTGTCACAACACCCCCACCCAGCGAGTCACACACAAGACCGCCCGCCCCAGCCTACAGAGAGAGGGTGTGCGCACTATACGACCCCTCACTCACCCAGTCACCCCCTCCTCGTCCCCTCTAGACTAGAGGATGGGTCTGTGTCATACCCCGCCCCCCTTGCTTAGCCTGGCACAGGGTGTGCACAAGCCCTGACAAGTGTGGGATAGTGGTCTACATGCTCTCACATTTAGGGCCGGAGCTCTGTCACACACACACTTTTCAGGGGCAGTGTCACAGCCCTGCCGCAGTCTTTGGAAATGGCAGCTGCTCCTGGGGTTCAGGGGCTCCTGCTTCAGGGGTTCTCAGGCAGGTGCCCTTGAGATCCTTTCGGGAGCGATGTGAGGTAGCATACGATGTCAGAGCCAATAGGTGTGTAGACATGACGCTCAGAAGAAACCTGGAGATTTCTAGTGAGAATCCGGAGTGTTAAAAGCAGTCTGACCTCCTGTGGTCTTTGAGTTGTTTGCAACTGAGGAATTGCTCTATTATTTTTCTTCAAGTGGAAAGCAAGAGCTGACATTTTTTGAGAAGTGCCTTGAGTCTGTCAAGAGTTGTCTTGAGTCTAAAAAGGTTGCGAATCACTGCTCTAATGTGTGCACACATTGTTGCCTCAGCAGGGAGTGGTTATTCTTGCTTCACTCCGGGGCAGTGCCAATGCCCCTCACCCTTACACTGCCAGCCCACCAGACTGGGGCAGTGGCAGTGTCTCAAATCCACCTAGCCCTCACACTGGTCAAAGACAATTCCCTGCTGCCATCTGTCCTCCCTCCTTACTAGCCTGGGGCAGGATCAATGTCTCACATCCATGGGAGGGAGGATTTTACTTGACTTGTAAAGCTAGTAAGCGCTCAGACATATTTGATGTCCTGGGGAGAGGTCAACATCAGTTTTGCAAAGAGGAATGATCTTAGAAATCTCTCGAGTATTTTGAGGGTGTCAATATGCATGTGGATAAGGGGGAGCCAATTGATAATTGGAAGTGAAACACAGTCTAGTTGGAGTTTCAGACAGCTTTCAACAATGTCACACGCCAAAGGCTCTTAAAGTAACTAAGCTATCATGAGATAAGAGGGAAGATCCTCCCATTGATTGAAAATTGGTCAAAACAAATAAATGGCAATTTTTCACAATGGGGGAAGGTGAACAATGGTGTCCCCCAGGGATCTGAGTGATTCAACATATTTATAAATTATATGAAAAAGGAAATAGTGAAGCAGCAAAGTTTGCAAATGATAGAAAATTATTTGAGGTAATCAATTCCAACAGTGTTACAGAACAATTTTACAACACTGAATAGACAACAAAGTGGCAGATGAAACTGAACATTGATAAGGATAAAGAAATGCAGGTGGGAAATAATAACTGTAACTATATACTCAGCAATTCTCTAAATATCAATCCAATGTTCAGCAAGGGTCAAATAGTAACTTACACATTAGAAATCGCTAGGAAATAATTTGAAAACAAAACAGAAGTCAACATTATAGACTTTTACAGTGCACCTGTATCTCGGGTCCTGTGTGTAGTTCTGGTCACCCCCTCTCAAAAAGGACAACTATAAAAACTATAAAAAGTACAGAGACAATCTGGAGTATGAAATAGCGTTCATACAGGGAGAGATTGGAAAGTCTGGGACTCTTCAACTTAGAAAAGTGATGACTGATGCAGGAGCTATGATAGTCTGAGGTTGATAAAATTGTGAATTGTGTGGAAAAAGGGAATAAGGTATATGGCTGTTTTATATGTCTCATAATGAAGAACTGGGGGGCAGAAGGATCAGGTAGCAGGTCTAGATCAAACATAAGAAGGTACTTTTTCACACAGAGCATAATTCCTATGTGGAACTCTCTGCTACAGGATTTTGTGAAAGCCAATAGTATAACTGGGTTAAAAAAGGGAGTAGACAAATTAATCAAGACAGGTCCTCCAAGGACTACTAAACACATCAATGTAACCTAACTCTGGTGGCCAACAGAATATGGGATGGCTGATACGTGCCTGTTCCTAATATTCTTCCTCTAAGGCAGTGTTTTTCAACCTGTGTCTAAGGGGTCCCTGAAAGATGACTATGATCAATCAAAAGTTCATGAATACCCACATCTACAATTCAAAGGTGTCTGCACCTCCATTTGAAATTTCAAAAGGGCTCTGTACCTCCATTGAAAATGTTTTAGGGGTCTACAAATGAAAAGTTGAAAACCACTGCTCTAAGCTAGCCACTTCTTCCCACTATTGGAGGTAAGATACTAGACTAGAGGGACTTCTGTATAACCCAGTGTGGCAATTTTTATGTTCTAAACTCCCAATCCAGCCAATATACATTCGGTGCCATATTTCAGATACTTTTCTACCCCCTAAATCTTAAGCCCCGTAGCTTGTTCTGGTTTTTGATAGATTGCATAGCATCATGAGACAATGGCAAAGTTCCTGTCAGAAGGTGGGGTAGATTTGCACCTTTATAAACTACCTAAATCAGAGATGCATAAGCTTTTGTAAGCAAAGATCTTACTTCATCAGGTGCTGTGAAGGGATTGCAGGAAGGAGATTTGCTAAATAGAAAGCAGTGATTAGAAAAGAAAGGGTAGGGAAGGGAGGAGGGAAAATGGGGTGGGCACTACTGAGAGAGGCAAGGTGGGTTGGAGAGAGAAAAACAAAGCATTTAACCCAAGGACACAGGGGTTATAAAACTAATCCAGGTAGCGGGGTAAGGATCTGTACCCGCTTAGACAATACAATCCAGTCTGTTGGTAATTTCTTGTTCTGCAGTTTTCCGTTCAAGTTTTTTTAATTTTTTTTTTTGTCTAAGAACAGCTGCTCTGAGGTCAGTGATGGCACATCCAGGGAAGTTAAAGTGTCTGCCACAGGCTTGTCTGTCTTTCTGGTTTTAATGGCTGACCCGTTTTCATGCAGGTGCTAATTAATCTTTGTGCTGCACTAGCAAACAGAGGTGTGAACCCGATGGTTCTGTCTCTGGAGAAAGAGGGAATCTTCAGATCACTGTGTGTAGTGTCTCTACATCATACCTACAATGACCAATGCTGCCCGGAGCACCTAAAGACATTTCCAAGGACATAGCATAGCAGGAGTGTGGCTGTACGCTGCCTTTGCCCATTCTGGCATCCAGAGCTGAACTCAGGTTGGGCACAGTGATGTATCCAGCCAGTGACATCTGTTGTGTTCCTATACAGAGGAATGCATACCCTGCATTCACAGCCTCAGTGGAAGCAGTCTCTAGAACTGATCCAACTGTAAAGGTTCATTAAACAATATCTTCTGTTGGCTACTGTCTGTTTTCTTCCAATCCAGATATTGTGGGTTCCAAAAGTATCATCCCTTTGGTTGACAAGTAATATTGCTTCCCTGTACAAAATTGAAAACACAACAAAATTAGGAGCTATATCTTCCAGC
>NW_017728983.1:5155864-5157396 GCF_001723915.1 Gavialis gangeticus
ACATTCTTTCATCACTAGTTCAACATTTCCCCTTTTTCTTCTGTTGGCTACTGTCTGTTTTCTTCCAATCCAGATATTGTGGGTTCCAAAAGTATCATCCCTTTGGTTGACAAGTAATATTGCTTCCCTGTACAAAATTGAAAACACAACAAAATTAGGAGCTATATCTTCCAGCCATTTTGATATAAATATTCTGTGTCATCTGCTCTGCAATATGATAAAGTATTAAAGACTTGTGTTTTTGTCCTCCAATTCTGTAGATTCTTCCAAATACTCCAAGGTTAAAAAGAAAGGACTGATTTACCTTGGGGCTGATTGTCCCTGGTTTAGATTCCCAACAAAAGAGGTGGGGAGGGGAAAAACAGGGATTTACAAATGCCACTTGAAAGAAAATCACATTAGCCCCTGAGGAAAAGGTCTGATTTCAGTTCTTCATAGGTACTTCACAGGTGCTTATGGTAGGACAAAGGGCTTTAGGATCCCAGAAAAAAAAGGCTTTGTTCAGGGGAAATCTAGTGGTCTGTTTTTAGCCCAAGTGAAACTGTCCATTGGAGCCTGGAATAAGGATGGATTAACTCCTGGGAAATGGTATGATTTACATTTGTCTTCAATACATTTTGCAGTTAAACCATTGAATTATTTAAATACTGGTAAACTAAATTAATCTATATATATTCCTTTCCTATAACCCTAGAGAGTATCTATAATACAAACATGTTCACATCACATACCTAATATCACTGCTGCTTCACACAAGAGTGGTGTCACTTATCAAATAATATGTTAACATGTAAAAAGTACATCCAAGCCCTCAGCACGTATATAAAGACTGATATCCATCTTCCATATATATGTAGCGTAGGGTGTTCATTGTGTTGGAGGGCATGGACCAAATCAAGGTCCACGCAGAGGAGCCTTATGTTCTTCTCTTCCTTTCAGTCTGCCAACAGCTTTTGACATGACTCTCCTCCCAGCTGTGCTACCCCCAGCAGGTGATGAGCAAAGTCCCATTATTCTTTGGTGTGGCACCTTGTCATGGATTGCATCACAACGTGGCAGGGCTGTGCCTGCTAGTATGGCCCCAGGAAACTCCCCGCAGGCATAGGCAGATCTGGGATTTGGGAAAAGCGGGTGGAGATGGCGAGGTGCAGCATCACAGATAAAATAACACCTGCTTTTCTTCAATTAATTAGCTTTAATCATATGCCTGGGGGCCAGGGCAGTGCAAGATGGAAGCAAAAACAAACAGACCCCGCTGGGACGAGGGAAAAACAGCCTGCGGGGCTGGAAAATAGAAAGTTTGTTACGAGGAGCTGGGCTGGCAGGCACCGAGCCCTAAAGGAGAGAGAGAACCACTGCACCGCACAGCTCAGCAAGAACCAGGCCCGGCTCTGAGGCCGACTGACGCGGGGCAGGGACCGCCGGTGCTCTGTCCCCTCCCGGGGGCGGGGCTCGGCGCCGCGCAGGCGCCGTGGGGCGGAGGGGCAGGGGTCGCGGCGAGTCCCGCGCGCGGGAAGGCTGGCGGGGCAGGG
>NW_017728983.1:5157637-5162219 GCF_001723915.1 Gavialis gangeticus
TAGGCATGGCGGCGCGGCGGGGCGCACTCATCGTGCTGGAGGGCGTGGACCGCTCAGGGAAGAGCACGCAGAGCCGCCGGCTGGTGGAGGCGCTGCGCAAGGCCGGGCACCGCGCCGAGCTGCTGCGCTTCCCGGGTAAGAGACAGCCCGCGCCGGTCTGCTCCGGGCTCAGCGGGGTCAACTTTTGCCTCGCGGGCGGTGGGGAAAGAAAGCGGCCTGGCACTGCCCGGGCCGTCGCAACGGCGCAGGAGCGAGCAGGCCCCGGACGGAGCGGGAAGATGACGCTTCTTCGGGCCTCCGGTCCTGAGAACTGACCGTGCGGGTGCGCAGGGCCTCCCGCGCTCCCCGGGGGTTATTTCCGCCCCGGAGCTGAGCAGTCTTCTGAGTGAAACGTGTCCCCCACCTGGATTCCCGTGTTTAGCCAGCGGTAGGCCCATGCCTCCCGTTACCTGTGCTGTGCAATTCGTTGGTCGGTCACGCAACACACTTTACGAGCTACATGTGCAAAGTAATTAATCGTGTGATAAAGATGACCGTCCAGCTAGCGAAAGAGCCAACCCGGTCTAAAGGAAGCACTTGAAGATGTGTGACTGCTCTCTAACCGGTTCCTGTCCAGGTGTAAGAACAGCTGGCAGGGTTGTGACATAGGAGCTGGGTTAAAAGCAGCGAGTGGACAGGTGAATTGCAGGCGAAAGGGTAGCCCCATGAGTGGGACTTGTAAGAGCATCAAAAAAGAGAGAGGGTTGTTAACACCGGTGGGATGAAGAGTTTAGAAAGGCCCAGGTAGATTATAATGAGCCGTGAAGTCACTTGACTCTGTCACTGCTCCCTCAATAGAAGTGCTGCTGCTGTGGGCAGGCAGGTGTTTTTAAACTGTGAGAGTAATAGGAATCAAAGCAAGGTGCAACTGCACCACTGTACCCCCCTCCCCAGCCCTGTTCCCCTTCTGGTCAGTCTCTGTTCCCTGTGGTTTTTGCCTCCAAGGTTAGGCTCTGTTTTACACTGTGACTCTGGCACTTCTCGGCTTCTCGTACGTAAGGGGTGGTGAAAAAATGCATGTTGATGGGCATTTTCTGAGCAACAGAATGTACTGGGGGATGCAGCTGGTACCCATCCTGGGTTAAAAAGCATTTGCATTTGATTCACAGAATGTGTATGGGAGTGACTCGTATTGCATTGTGTGGTTACCATGTGCTTTCTTGCCCTTCTATGTTGCAGAGAGGACAACCGAAATCGGGCAGTTAATTAGTTCTTATTTGGAAAAGAAGAACAATTTGGAGGACCACACAGTGCATCTGCTTTTCTCTGCCAACCGCTGGGAACACGTGTAAAGATAACTCTTGTCTAATTATGCTAGGAAAGGGCACAGCTTTGGAAGGGCTCCATAACACAGTGGGTTAATGTGTTATTTGCTTAACCTCTTGAAGCCTGAATATGAAGCTTTGTTCAGCTGTAGGTACATGTGAACATGGTAGAGTCAGTCTCCTATCATTTCCTTATGCATGTATCACAAAGGCCTCTAGCAGTTTGGTCAGGTTGGAATTCTCTAATGAAGAGAGGGCTGGAGCAAAGTTGTCCATTTTGGGAAGAATCTAAGTGGTCTGTTTTGCCCAAGAGAAGTCAAATTCTCAGCCTGTAACAAAGGGCATGATGGAAGAAGTATGGCATGCATCATCCTCATCAGCAGCATTGTTGCTGGAGGGATTCACAACCATTCTGACTTAAAAGGCAGTGACACTGAGGTAGGGATAGAGTTTCAGTTTTGAGAGAGGATATGGATGTTGGGAGCATATAAACAAAAAGGCACATTGTCAGTGAGCTGATAAACTACTGTAACCCCAACATAGTCCATCTGTAGCAAAAGGGAAAGAGTGACTTGATGCTCCTATGTTAGGTGAAGTTTCTTCATTTTAGCATAAATGCAAGAGAGTGACTCTTTTCTCTTCTTTTTGTTGTGTCCAGGCCATTGATTAAAGAGAAATTAAAACAAGGTGTCACTCTAGTGGTGGACAGATATGCCTTTTCTGGGGTGGCCTTCACAAGTGCCAAAGAGGTAAGTGAACAGAAAGCAAACAGTTTCTTCCTCTGTGTGATGGCATTCACAACCGTGCAGGGGGTTGAAATTGTTTTGTGCAGCCTTGGCTACCCCTATGGAGACAGGCAGTTTGAAGCCCAGAAGTTTGTGTCACTTGGACTGAACAAAGTCATGGACTGAATCCTGCTTCTTCAATTTAGCTATCCAAATGAACCCTGCTGTCTCCCCACCAAAGAATGAATAGTGTGACGAATAACTTGTGAGATAATGCAGATTTAGCCTAGACCTATAAAAATAGATGTCCAAGGCTGTACAGGTGCAGCCCATATGAGTGCTTTTTAAAGTACCAAGAGCCATTGGGCTCCCATTGGAATTGTTACAAATACAGCGTTATATGAAACTGGGAATACACTGAATCTTAATGGACATGGTTAATAGAGTTCATGAAACATCAACAGTTTTGACTGAGTCAGTCCAGTGGTCTTGACTCTTGGAAACTAATATGGCCTCTTGTTTGACTAGTGGGTTTGTTCATTTTGAACCTCCACCTTCCCTAGTGGAGAAACTGGAGGCAACTTTAGAACTTGACTGTAGCCCTTGGGTTGTCAAGGAGGTTTATAGAAAGTTTTATATTTGTAAACACAGCACAAAAAATTGGAGGTGTTTGCAGGTTTGGGGAGTTGGGCTTTCAGCTCATCTTCAGATTGGCTGAAGGTAATTCCTTGGCCCTTTGCATTCACTGATGCTCTCTGCTAGGGTGTAGAAATATAGGGTGTCTATAGACATGTAGTGAAGCTGCTCTGACATGTTCCCCCACCACTCCCAGAGCATGTCTATAAACATCCATAGATTTGGTAAACTGGGAAAATGGTTTCACCCAGAAACAGCCATCAGTTGGTTGGAGCTGCCTGGGTCTGTTTAGTGTTCATTCAGTGATTTGAAAATGTGACTTAGCATTTCACTGTTGATGACTGCATCTCTAGAGAGGTAGTTAGCAGTGTTAATCTGAAGTCGGGCAGAAGGCAGGATAGAGACTTTACTTCACTAAGAGTTCCAGGTGCACAGCACCTCTAAGGAAGGATATAAGAATCTGTACATGTATTTTCTAGTGTGTATACTGGGCCAGATTCTCAGATGTAAGGCTGCAAAGAGGCTTTTGAGTCAGAAGACTTCTGACACCAGTGGGGATATCTTTCCTGCATCTCTGCAGCAGCTACTTGTTCTACCCTGGGTTTCTTGTTGGTCTGCTTTACTCCTTATTGCTCTCGTTTGTTTGTTTCCTGCACCTTCCATTTATTTCTCCCTCTGGCTTTGGACAGAACTTTTCCCTGGACTGGTGCAAACAGTCTGATGTTGGGCTTCCAAAGCCAGATTTGATCCTGTTTCTTCAGCTGAGCATGTCGGAAGCAGCAAAACGTGGGGGCTTTGGAAATGAGCGTTATGAGAACAGTTCCTTCCAGGAGAAGGTACTACAGCGCTTCTACAACCTCATGAAGGATGAGACTCTAAACTGGAAGGTGAGGGGAAGAGGGATCTCCTGGGAGAGTGCTAGACAGGCCAGTGAACAAGGGCCTTAGCCAGGGGTGGTCCAGACCCCTTCTGGGCCTGCACCAGGCTGCTGTATATAAATCCTGCTCCCTAGGTCTGTGATCTTGAGCTTTCCCGAGTCTGAGTGGAGCCCAAGCTGTAGGATTCTGGGCATGCTTTGGGATGTGTATTCTCTTACTAACACCCCTTCTTGAAAACAGGCCTTGTGGTCCAACTGCATGAGTTCTGAAAATAGTGCCACCTTTCCCAGACTCCTCTATTGCTTTGAGCACAGCTTTTTCCAGAGCCCCAACCATGCCAGTTTCAAACACCTTTTTAGGAATGTGCGAGAGCTTAAAGCAGGTGGATTTGCACAGAGGTTTCTACAAAAATTACCTTTTACTCTGTGCAGCAGGACAGATACAAATCTAGATGAAAACAAGTCCCTTTGCACTTTTCCCCTGCCTTCAACCTTGGCTGGTCCTGCACTCGGAAAGTCCTTGCAGAAGTTAGCTCCTTTGTTCCTCTCCCTTTTCCTCAGGCTGCCTTTGTCTGACCCACCTAGTCTCATATGCTCCTCTGGGGAAAATCCACAGCCCCAAACCCATCTTCCCTACTGGTTACCTGGAATAACTGGGCTCTTCCAGCTCATAACCACCCACCTCAGCCCACCCATTGCCCTGCCAGAACTCAGTTACTAGATGTTAATCACATTGTCTGTATGCCCTGTGTACTTCCTTTCATACTGAGGCTACAGGTACGTGACAGACCATGATTCATTTACAACCTGTTGAATTGATAAATTCTATGTAGGTTACCAAAATCTTCACATAGAAACATTTAACCTTTTAGAGTCTACATTAGGGAAGATAGCCCTGTAGTATAAACTATTTTCTAATCTCTCTGGTGTTGGGCAAAAATGCTGAAAAATAGAAGAGTCAGTGAACAGGGGGGTGCCATTTGATGTTCTGATGTAGGTCACAACACAGGTAACAGCTTCCCATGTGGATGACTGGAACA
>NW_017728983.1:5167219-5203761 GCF_001723915.1 Gavialis gangeticus
GGTACGTGACAGCCCATGATTCATTTACAACCTGTTGAATTGATAAATTCTATGTAGGTTACCAAAATCTTCACATAGAAACATTTAACCTTTTAGAGTCTACATTAGGGAAGATAGCCCTGTAGTATAAACTATTTTCTAATCTCTCTGGTGTTGGGCAAAAATGCTGAAAAATAGAAGAGTCAGTGAACAGGGGGGTGCCATTTGATGTTCTGATGTAGGTCACAACACAGGTAACAGCTTCCCATGTGGATGACTGGAACAACTGGTTGAAGCTGATGTATTGTTAGACCTGGAAAGAGAGTGATTACTGGTTGTCACTAAGTCATTGTCACCTGAGCGTGATGCTTCCTGAGCTTGGTATCTGTGTCCTTTTAGGGTCCCTTGTCGGGCTTTAGGGTGTTTCCCCTCTCTCCTCTCAAGGGAGAGCTATCATAATCCTTCACCTGCCTAGCCCACCACAGCTTTGATGGAATTAACAATAGGAGGAAAATAGACTAATGACCATCACTGTTCACCTCAAAAAGGGGTAGGCGATACCCCACCTGTTCGGGTCAGTCTTGTATAGCGATTTGTCATACAGTATAGGGCCTTAAGGGCCAAGTACACCTCCTTCGAGGCCAACATTAGCTCCAAAGAAGAGCATCTCCTACTCTACTGCTGCTGCCAGGCCCTTCACCCCCTAGAGGCAGAGGGTTGACCAAGGTGACGTCCCAGGACAAGGGAGGACTTGGGGACCTCCCCTTCTGTCCAGTCATAGGGGTGGACCAAGGTGGTCAAGGGCCCCAAGGCCCACTGCACCAGGGTCCCTGCTCTGCTGGAGCTTTGCAACAGGTAAGAACCTCTTGCAGCCCCACCACAGCCTGCCAAGCTGCCAGTTCCCGCAGGCAACGCAGGCTCAACTGTAGCTACCACCCCCGCTCTCTCCAAGACAAAACACAAAGTCCTTGTCATGAGAGATTTCATCCTGAGGGGTTAATCTGCCACCCCGACCCCTTAGCCCGGGAAGTTTGCTGCTTCCTGGGAGCCCGAATCCAGGACATTGTGGAGAAGATCCCTAAGCTCCTCCAGCCCACTGACCACTACCCTATGCTCCTTATCCATGTGGGCACCAATGACATAGCTTGGAGCAATCCCAGCCGGGTCATGAAGTGCAGGGATTTGGGAGTGGGGCTTAAGGGGTTGGGGGCACAGGTGTTCTCTTCAATCCTCCCAGTCTTGGGCTATGGGCTGTGGAGGGAGAGGAGGAGGATCGAGGTAGTGAACCAAAGACTGAGGCACTGGTGTCATCGGGAAGGCTTCAGCTTCTGCGACCACAGTCCGCTGTTCGGTGAGTGAGGCAGTGAGCTGCTGGGAAGGGACAGCTTTCACCTGTCTCCGCTGGGGAGGAGGCTTTTCTCAGCCAGACTGGCTGACCTGCTCCACCGGGCTTTAAACTAAGCCTGCCGCAGGATGGGGGGACTACCACCATTGCTGGCCCATTGAGCGACCCTTGCAAAGCCAGCAGGCCAAGGCATTCTAGGCAGCCCATCCCTGCCCCAGCCCTGGAAAGCTCTGCGGGCAAGGCAGGGGCCCCAGAAGGGACACTTGCCTGCCTGTACACGAATGCCAGGAGCTTGGGGAATAAACAGGAGGAACTTGTCCTCCTGCTTAACACAAATAAATACGATGTCATAGGGATAACGGAGACCTGGTGGGACTCGTGTGTGATAAGATTCAGAGGGGCATGGTAGGATTGACTGCCTTTTTATTGTTTGACACTGAGCTGGTGCATGATCTGTTTAAAAAGTTAGACATTTATAAGTTAGCAGGACTGGATGTACTTCACCCAAGAGTGCTGAAGTAGCTGGTTGAGGTCATTGCAGGACCTCTAGTGAAACTCTTTCAAAACTCCTGGAGCTCGGGCGAGGTCCCTGAAGACTGGAAGATGGTCAATGTTGTGCCCATCTTCAAGAAGGGGAGGAGAGAGGACCTGGGCAGATATAGGCCAATTAGCTTAACATATCCCAGGGAAAATCCTGGAAATATTCATTAAAAAGTCTGTGTGTGATATGCTTGCAGAAGGTAGGATTCTGAACAATAGCCAGCATGGCTTCTTTGCAGGCAGGTCTGGTCTTACCAGTCTCATCTCCTTCTACGACCAGGTATCGTGCCACCTGGATAAGAGAGAGAAGGTTGACATTATATATCTAGACTTCCAAAAGGCTTTTGATTTGGTATCCCATGATGTTCTTACGGGAAAATTGAAGGATTGTGGGCTTAATTGCTTGATGGTTAGGCGGGTAGGAAAATAGCTACAAGGTAGGACCCAGAGAGTTCTAATGAACGGATCTGTGTCATCCTGGTGAGAGGTGGCCAGTGGTGCCCCTCAGGGGTCTGTGCTTGATCCAGGGCTTTTCAACGTCTTTATCAATGATTTGGATGATGGGTTGAGGAGCTCACTGGCCAAGTTCGCAGACTATACCAAACTATGGGGGAGCATGGTCATGCTTGAAGATAGGTTGCAGATACAAGCAGACCTGGACAGGATGGAGAGTTGTGTAGACTGGAATCAGATGAGGTTCAACACTGAGAAGTGTGAAGTGCTCCATTTGGGGACAAACAATCCCCAACATACTTGCAGGCTCAGTGGCACCAAACTTACTAGCACCACGACTGAACGGTACCTAGGGGTAATAATAGACCATGGCATGAACATGGGCTATCAGTGTGAAGCTGTAGCCAGCAGGCAAACAGTACTCTGGCATGCATCATGTAAAACCAAGGAAGCGATTCTTCCACTTTACTCGGCATTGGTGAGACCACAGCTGGAGTACTGCATCCAGTTCTGGGTGCTGCACTTCAACAAGGAAGTGGAAAAGCTTGAGATAGTCCAGAGAGCCACCCATATGATCAGAGACTTGCACAGCAAGCCATACAAGGAAAGTTTGAGGGACTTGGGTCTCTTCAGCCTAAAGAAGAGACGGCTGAGAGGGGACTTGGTAGCAGCTTACTGCTACATCAGGGGGATACATTAAGGCTTTGGCAAACAACTGAAAACCAGAAGTAATGGCCACAAACTCCTGGAAGACCGCTTCAGACTCAATTCTAGGAAAAACTTCACCGTCAGGGTGTCCAGACTGTGAAATAAACTCTCTCTAGAGGTGGTGCAATCACCTACCCTAAAAATCTTCAAGAGGAGACTGGATGGTCACCTCACTGGGGTCACCTGACCCCAGTTCTCTTTCCTGCCTAATCCAGGGGGCTGGACCCAATGATCTTGTACAGTCCCTTCCAGCCCCTTACAGTGTGTGAATCTGAAGTTTGGGAGCTCCTCTGCCCCTATACTCGTGCCTCGTACTTCCAGGTATTAATCAGTCAGTATTAGGGTTGTGCCTCAGCATCATAGCTATAAGTGTCAGCCTCGGCTCCCAGTATCCCCTGGAGTCCATCTATTAGCAATATAGGAAAAGTAGAGCATACAGGCTGCTTCTCACCTGTTTGCCACCAGACATGCTTCCTCCTCAGCTTGCCACTGGGTTTGGTTTTCTGGAAGCTTTTAAGGCTTCTGCCCAATCCCTGGAGCCAATTCTCAGCTGTCTCCACTGCACAGCTGGGGTTGCTCCCTTATGCTACAAGGGAGAAAGGCTTGCAGTCAGCTGGATCCTGCCTTACTTGAGAGGCTTCTAAGGAGCCATAGCAACGCTGCCATCAGGACTTCTGGTTTGAGCTGGCAGCAGTTCGTAACGCAGGTTCCCAGCTCTGCTGCTCTCCTTGGTGCTGCCAGGAATGAGTGGAGACACTGTCTCAGCTCTGTTGCTCCAGCTGGGTGTCTGGTAAGTCTCAGGGATCCAGACAACTGGGGCGGGGCAGCTAGCAGAGTTTGTTCCTCACTCTTCTCCCCAGCTCTGCTACACTGGTAATTCAGAAAAGGTTAAAATTTGGTTAGTTTAACACTTTTTAAAGTGTTATAAGTATAGTGGGACTCAGGACAACCCCCTTGAAAACCCTGCAGTGTTTTTTTTTGTAGTGGTAAAGGGCAGTGGCATTTGCGTTTCTATTTCATAAACTTTGAATGGGGGTTTTGCTGTACCATGAGGCTATTGTGTTAACTGTTCTCTAGCTGTTTAATTAAACAGGAAGAGCCTAGTAGAGGATTTTTTTTCTTCTTAAAGGTGGACTACTTTTATATGCCCAGAGAAGAATTAAGATTTTTTTCTATAAAAGGTTTGTCCCCTCTGTGTGATTTTGCTAGTGTTGGGCAAGGAGGTCTATAATACTTGAAACCCAGTGCCCTGGAGCCTTTGTTACTAACATATTGTATTCATTACTAATTGTTTCAGTGGTTCCCCCTACTTAAAGCTCCGCATTCAGGTATCAGGTGTTCTTTCCTGTATGCACATTTTCTTCCTTTCTCCTACTTCCACGACAAGATTTGTGCATAAGAGGGAAAGTCAAAATCTCATCCTAAGATACCTGATGTAAAAAATGAATGTATCAAGGAGAGGACAGAAGTAAATTCAAGATAGTTAAGTTTCCCCTTTTTAAGCACCTCACTCTTTTGTGTTCTTTTTTCTTCTAAGGGTTGGATATGAAGGGTATGGACAGACATGCATATAAATTGTTTCAAATTCCACTTTTTTTTCTGAACTGCTTCTAATTTCATTAATTTGTAACACATCAGTAAAATACAGATGCATACTGCCTTCCAGCTACAGTATCACTGGGAACCACTTCAGAATTATGCCTGTTTCATTCAGGGTCATTTTGATACAGTTTGAGCCAATTTGTAATCTTATAATACTATGTTATTTGTCTACTCAATTTTTGTAGTGTTTTTGAAGTTGATAAGAGCTATAAACGTTGTCTGTCTGTTCCCCAAGAGAAATGTTTTAACATACATTGTTCTTTTTATTTTGGAAACAGGCAATTGATGCTTCAAAGAGCATAGAGGATTTGCACAATGAAATTAAGTCTGTTGCAGAGGAGACCATGCAGAAGGCTCAGAATAAACCAATAGGAGAGCTCTGGAAATAGGCTTGGGTTCTCACTCCACTCCTTCCCACAGAATGAATCTCTGGATACCTCGCTCCAGGTCTCAAGAAAGGGGAAACATCCTATTTCAGTCTTCTTCTATTGTATTGTCTCATACTAGGTGTGGTATAGGTCACAGAGTGGTGTTTTACAGATCTGAGATGTGCTGCTGGAGTCATCCTTGTTTTACCCATTTCTTCTTTCTATATTAGATCGTACAAGCCCTCCTCCTAATGTGTTTCCTTGTGAACCAGTTCTTGGACTGGTATGATGCTGACAAAAAAAAACAAACACATTAAACAAGAAGGATTTTTCCGCACTTGACATTGTAGAGAATTGCCATGTTCCTGAGTCCTGTGCCCACTGGACTTTTAATAACTTATATCATTTTCTATCTCATTCCTAAAACTCCCCTATGTAGAAATTTTGCTAATAAGTGCATTTTTAGTTCCCCTCTTCCCCCTCCCCTTTTTCTCGCTACTACATGGAATATTTATGTCCAACAGGCTGGTTTAAAGGCCCGCTGTGTGAGAGAGGAAAGTTGGTCTAGTGGGTAAGGTTTCAGGACCATGGGGGACCTTAGTTCAGTCACCTGCTTTGTGGTACACTGTATGTGGCCTGGGACAAGTCAGTCAGTCTCTATGGATCTCAGTCCCTCAGCTCTTCTGTAGGAGTGATACAGAGGAGTGTTGTGAGGATAAACTTATCAAATACCCTGACCTTAGGGAGAGGAGAGGGCTGCCTAAGAACCTGCCACAGACTCCATTGGTTTAGAGGAGAACTGGTTTGAAAGATGAGTTGCACAATGCAAACACCCATTTTAAAGAAATTCTAGATACAGATCTACGACTAGTCAGTAGACCTGAGATGGTGCGCTCGTTTTCCAACACCTGCTGTCCAACTGCTGGACCTTTCTTGGTGTCCAGTGCCCAAGCACATATTACTATATCGAGCCCACAGGGAGTAATGTTTCTGGCCTGTTGCCTCTTGGGTTGTTGCATCAAGTAAGAAATAGCAGCTAGGAGTCTTGATTCCATGTAAAATTCAGGTGTTGGCAGGATTTTGGTTTCTGTATTTGTGGGTCCTTGTAAAATAGTTTCTTGGCCAAAGTTGGCTTCTTTTATTTATGCTGCATTTTTAGTACATCATGGTTCCCTTTTTGATTGAATGGTTGTGATGATAAAGCTTGGAAAGGGCTCATTTTTTATGAAGGGGAATACAGCACCTAACAATGATTCTCTGTCACCTCAGCTATCAAATAATTCTTTTCTGCTTCAGAAAAACAAGGGTTAAATAGCTTCTCAGCCCAGTGGCCACAGAAATTTAGCTGGGAGAATCTGAAGTTTAGATGAGACACTATTTCCTTGATGCAAAGTAAAGGGCAGGGGAGAGGAAATCAGGCAAACCTCTGCTTTTATTGGTAATATTTCTGTCAGTGTGAAGGCAAATCCATCTTCCCTTTGATATTCACCTTACATTAATATTGGGAAACTATAGTAAAAACAAATTTTCTACCTTTAAAAGTTTAGCACTGAGAGGTATTGGCAATGATGTTGCTATGGTACCAGGGCCTCTGGAGAGCATAGTTCGCTTCCCAGCCTTTCAGTAAACTGGCTTTGAATTCAGGCTAGCTGCTTCATTGATCTCTGCCTCAGTTACCAATCTGCAAAATAAGAACAATACTTTCTCCCTGGGCTTTTGGGAGGTCAAGATTCATAGCCAGAAAGAATCAATTCACATGGTGAAGGGACTGCATTAACACCTAGATATTCATTGTTTTGTAGTGACAAGTGAATATTAAATATGCTAAAATAAAGGCTTAATGATAAAAAGTGTACCTGTTGTCTGTCTGTCATAGCCAAATGTGAAGTGATCCAAGGTGCAGAATTCTTGGACACCTTAGAGGATGTACAGCTGATTTCAGGATAGGGCCAGGCTGACATCTTTATTTTACAAATTGTGAGAATGTCAGGGGTGGTACTAGCTCCTGCAGGTTTCTGTGGTACGAGAAACTTACTGCCACAATGCATACTTGCACTCTTGCTGCCATGAATTAAAAGCCCTCTAGTAGCAGTTCTCAATCTTTTGAGACTTAAAGACACTTAGAAAATAGAAGCTTGTTAGTTTTCTCTTGCTTTTACTATAGAAAAATAATAAAAGCAATTTTCTATTGCAGAGAACTGACTACAACAGGTCAGAACGCTTTTAATACTATAGATTCCTATTTGAAAGTGGTTTAACTTGTGAATCAGCTTTGCACACTGAACAGGGCTTGACATTGCATGACAATCAGCAGCACCCTTGACAAAATAGCAAAGCATCCAGGGTCTTGTGGCACCCAGCTTAAGACTCATTACCCTACAGAAAAAGGGTGGGACTAGGTTGGGCATTGAATAGACTATATGCACAGTAAACCAGCTAAGAAAATAGCTTCACAACCCTCTGATTTCTAGGAGTCTCTTTGTACTTATACACAATTCACACATTCAAGTCCTAGGTTGACAGAGTACACTGCTAAAAGGGGAGGTCCACTGCTAATGATCAGTGACAACACAGGCAAGTGTTCATCATTACTGCTTTTAGGATTCTGGCTCTTCTCCCAAAGAGATGGGGGGGGGCACTTTGTGCCACAGACTTTAGCATACATTCAGGTCCTGTGCTGTGAGCATGTTGGTCAGTACTCTAGGTACTGCTCATGCTGAAGGTCATGCTCTGCTTACAAACAGAATCCAGCTGCTTGGGGGGTTTTTTAAATGTTAGAGGAAAACTGAGCTGTCTACCACTACTTGTTTTCTTGTTAGAAGCCCAGGACTCACCCTTGTATTCTTGTAGGAGTGGGAGGCATGCAGTGACTGGATTTAGGACTTTGCTAGGGAAGACATAACCTTTGTTTTTAAATGCTGCACAGCAAGTGGTTCCACATGCATACACTGCTGTCTTCTTGCCAGCTACTGGAACCTTTTAAGCAAAGTATAAGGAAAATGCTGTACTGCCTTCAACAGGATGGGGCATTCAAACTATAGGCTTATACTCCCTATTCTAGGAACCCCAGTTTCAGTTGAGCCCAAGTAATTCTGAGAAACCCTTGTCTGCATTCAATGGCTCCGAGGAGCATGCACCACCTTAGCCACCCAAAGCAGGTGGGCTTGAACTGTCTCAGGAGTGTTCCATACTGTGATGTGAGCCCCCCTCTGGCCAGAGAGAAAAGCAAAATGCATCTCATCCTTTGCTAGTAGTACAGGGCAACTCTTTGGAAGCAATAACTAGGGAAAAACAGGGAGGGGAAAAAACATCCAAAGATTTTAAATCAGTTTATTCAGATACAAATTGAAAGCAGGAGATGAATGGAGCACAGCCCCACTTTCTCAGCTGCTGCCTCCCCTTCCCAGCTACAACTGATGCAAGAAAAAAGCAGAGGAACAGCAAGAGAGAAAGCAGCAAGTAATAATTTAGTGAGAGAAGCATGGTGGTTCAGAGGTGAAACCTCTGTTCTGGCAGCCTAGGGGCAGGCAGGTGGTATACCATGAGTAGGTCAGCCAGGGATGAAGTGATCACTCATAGCCAGATGTCACTTCCTTTAGGGCACAAAAAGCATACTGATTGCTGTTCCTAAATGCAGAACATGGGGGCTTTGTGAGCAAACATTTGCCCCCTGCAAAGGAAGATGTCTTGAGAGACTTTGTCGTGGCCAGCATTAAGATAGAGGCCTTCCACACACCTGGTTTCCATCTGGGGTTTATTTGCTCTGTAGAGATGTTAAGAGCCATAAGGCCAGCCCAAGTAAAGCTGTGAATTTAACATTGCTAAGGTTCCTAGTACTGCTGTGTTGACCTATAGTTAAACACAAACCTTTTATAAGGCACCCAATTTTTTACTAACATCTTGGGATGAATTTCTCTGGACTAGGTAGTACAGTACACACTCTGGAAGAAGGGCTACCTTCTAGAGAAGCTGCAGAATAGCAAGTGAAACGGTACCATTCAGCTAAAAAAAAATCTACTTAAGCTTCATGCTCCCTTGTATATCATTTTGGACAGGAAGAGAAACAGTGGTGTTGCAAGGAGTGACCAAGCTACACTGGCTGCATCAGCATTTTTTAGCCCTCGGGTTTTCAGGGTGCACAGGAAAACACCGTGCCTACACCATGCAGCAGCGATGTTTACAAGAAGGCAGACACATCTTTACTAGGAAGGAGCTTGGCAGCTTCCTACTTGTCCTGTTCTGTCTCACCCTTTTTACTTAAAAGCAGCTACCAGGCTCTCAAGATCTATTATTACAGACACCCAAGTCTTTCCCTGGCCTGAGGTGTTTGCCTCTGCTCAGAAGCAGAAGCCTTAATAAAAGACACCATTACTATACTGGTTAATCCATCATAGAGCCTCAGCATTCAAGTTACTCAGTAAGAACATGCACCCTTCCAGAGAAACTTCCCTCTGCTTTTATTCAGTGTGAGACTTTTCCTATCCTCCTTTTGTCACCTTCAAACTTTGGTGGTAACCACAAGGTTTAGTGCCTGTGCAGTTACTAGCCATGTAACAGACTGACCTGACCCAGGCTGGTTCTGGGCACAGGCAATATCATGTCTGTGAGAAAGCACTGCACAGCTCATGAAGCTTAAGCAGCAGCAGCAGCAATGACATACTACCATAGGTCCAGTTCATGTTCTACTGGGCATCAGAAATGGTTGCAGGGGAGATGTCTGCCATTAATTCACAAAGCAAAGCTTGTTCCCAGGCAGCCAGAACCTGAGGAGCTGTGGAGGAACCAACTGTAGGTTTCTGCCAGCCAAACAAGGGGCAAGCTGCGATTGAGGATTGTGTGTAAAAGGACCTAGCTCACGTAGAACTGGCTGACCTGCTGATGTAACAAAAAAGCCTCTAAACCCCTAGGCACCACTGCATCCACTTCCTGTGCATGTTTTGTGCTGAGGAATCCCAACTCCAGGCTATAAGGCCTTTGTAACAACTTGGTTCTTGATCCCAATACAGAGAACGGGCGGGCACCCTGCTCAGAGGCAGCACAGAATGCTGGGATGGATGGGAGCCAGGGATGGCAGCAAGCACCTATGAAAACCGGTAGCCCCAGACTCTTGAAGGAGCTTCCCTCCCCTCCTCCACCCCGCACACAACACAGATTTGCAGAGTCCGCTTCCTACAAGTGTTCAGAGAGATAAGATTTCAAAGTCTTCATCCTCTGAATCGAAGAATCTTTCCAACCTGTCAGCGTCAGAGGAGTCTGAAAGGACAAGAGAAAGTTTGGCCATGTCAGTTGCCTATTTCACAATGACATATTTACGCTGTGGGTGTCACTAGCCAACACACCCCAGAGGTAGCACAATGAAGTGAGGATCCTGAGGTGGAACACAGCATGCTTGAGTTTATGAAGAAAGCTCAGTCCCATGTCACTAAGACTGGGAGATGCTCTTTTCCCCCAGGACTGGATTGTACAACACATTTTATCATATTAGCACCTTGATTCAACATGAGAAGAGAAGGCAACAAAAGCAATGCCACCCACAAAAGACTGTTCACTCAGCTGACACCACCACCACGAGGAAGCTGGCATTGATGCCATCTCATGCTCCCTCTGGTTTGTAGGGTGCAGGCCACTGGGGAATGTTCATCCCAGAGGCACTGGCAACAGAAAATGCATGGCTCCATGATGCACATTTTTTACCACCACAGAAGGCTGCAAGCCTGGAGCTGACCAAAGGAGAGCTCAGTGGGAGCCAGGGGAGAGATCTGGGGCAGAACAAAGATCCTGGGGAGACCAATGCTAGATAAAGCTGTAAGAAGAAAAATGGCTTAGATTTACGAGAACAACAACCAATTACAGCAGTGGTTCTTAACCTTGTTAGACTCAAGGTATTCCTCAGAAAATGCCAGCTCTTAATTTTCACTGTTTTTGACTACAAAATATTAGAGCAACTACTCTGTTGTAAAGAACTCAGAAAAATCATGACAGGTCCGAATGGTTTTGATACTATGGATTCCTACTTGAAATCTGGCTTTACCTTGTGTTGTTGGTTGAACACCTAATACTACTAATAGTCCACAGCACCCTGCAGTATCTGGGCTGAGAATCACTGAACTGGAGACATACTAAATGACAGTAGCTGACTGCAAGGCAGGGATGGACAAGGCAAGTCACATAAGAACTGGATGGGCACAGAGTCATGATTTTGCTACACTCCAGTTCCTTGAGGCAGCGGGTGACAAAGCCCAACAGTTACTGCTTTGGAATATTTTTACATTTGATGTCAGGAGTTCAACACAGGCCAAAAGCATTAATCTAGATGAGATGCTTCAGAGGGAAGCTCATTCCACTGATGTGATGGGGGGGGAGGGGGGAGAAACCAACAGTAAAGGAAGATGAGGACAGAAGTGAGACTTAATTAGTGACATGCAGTTTGTTTTAGTGAGCAGAAAACTGAACCATAGGATGGCAAGGATCAGCCAGAACAAGTGAGGGGTAGAGAATTAGAAAATAACCAGACCATTACAACAGTAGAGAGAGGAACCAGATGGGAAAGAGAAATAGTAGGAGAGGACTGAGAGAAGGACAAGGGCTAGAGTGTGAGATAAAGCTGTGATAAAGAGAGAACAGCTATTAGCAGAGGGACAGATGAGAGTGCAGGGCACATTTACTGGGACCCAGCCCGACTGGCAAGAAAGGAGGTTTGTCCACCATACTCACTCCCCTTGGCAGAAGCTGTTAACGGCTCTTTAACCCCTGCCATGTTCATGCACATGATTAACACAACAAATGGGCACTGGGAGCAGAAAAACTGCTTGGCAGTTGTCCCTCATTGCACCAAGAGGGCAGAGAGTGGTTAGCTGGCCCATGTAAGAATGGATAACAATGGAAACTAAGACTAGTCTAATTTCATCCTAAATCACTTCCAGCATCTACTGGAACTCCTAACTTGGTGATCTCAGACAAATTCTAGGCTGAAGAGGGGCAGAGAGAACCTAAGATTGTCAGAACTCCACAAGCTTTCATAGACTAAAAGGATGCAGCCCACCCTGGGGGCTTCGTACCCAGATGAATAGCTAGCTGGGCCTCACCTGGTGTGAGATTGAGAACATCAGGGTTGGAGAAGTGTGAAGGCTGACGTTCCACCAGTTCAAACATAGGTAGGGCTCCCCTGATCAGAGACAGCTGTGGAACAAAAGTTCAGAGAGCACACACTGTTAATACAAACATGCTCATATTCAAAGGTGGCACCTGTCTTTTCACTATGGATCTAGGAGAAAGGGGAAGCATCTGACAGCAAAAGAAAACAGCTGGTGAGATCTTATCTACAACTTTAAATTCCTGCCTCCTCTTAAGTGCAAGTGCTCCCCACTAGAGAGTACCTGCTGGTCCCATCACATACCACTGCAGTGAGGACCAGAGGTGACAGAAGCCCTTTGGCCCTTCTCCCTGGGGCAGCAAGAGGCACTGACAAAGTAGTTCAGCAAAGGACTTGTTCTCAGGGAGAGAAATGGAAGTCACAACTGTGCAAGTGTTAGATTTCAGGTTGGGAGACGACAAGCCACCAATCTGAGGAACCCCAAAGACAACAAATGAGGGAACCAGTGGCTTACAATCCTTGAGCAGACAACAGGATTGCATTGGGAAATGGGAGGGAAAACACATTCAGCATTACCAGGGGTTCATATTTATGTTTTCTCTTCAAGCTAAATAAACAAATTTAGCTGTTCAACTACAGTTGAACTGAACCAGTCCTCTAGCAAGCTGTTTGGGGCCACTGGGCTGCTTGTGGAAACAAGCTCTTGGAGACATGAAATCCATTCTGTTTCCTTGTGTTTTCTAGAAATCTCAGGGCTACCAGCCTCCCTAGCCTGGAGGTCCTGGCCTTGATTTCACTTGCCCAAACCCTCATTACAGTTTCAAATTCTGATGCACTTTACTTCCTTCCCTGTTATTCCATTGTTAGGTGGTTGCTGAGTTCTGCCCCAGCACAGCCACATCAGTCACACAATAAGATAGATAACTGCATTGAAAGCAATGGGATAGCAAGAAGGCCAGGTGTATGCGTAAGGAAGTATTTTTGTCATCTTAGGCTGACAATCATGTTAGATCCTGCACAAATTTACTTGATGTCACTTCCAGGCCATCTGTAAGAGCAGGCATACCACCGCTGTCAAACACTGCAAGACTATTAGTAACATGCTTTAATAATCTGCAAGGGGAGGCATCACAGTCGAGCTAATTTCCTACCCTGGCCTGACAGCACCAGTCTGCTGGGCTTCAAGGCAAGAGAAATCCTCTCAGGCATCTGGCATTTAGGATTGAGGGTTTTTTGGTGCAAAGATCAATTAAGTAGTTCTCTATTCTCCAGCTGCAGAGAATGGGCCAGATACATGCACTGGGATTTGAAAACAATCTTATGGTCTTTTATCAATGATATAACCAAGCACAAACCTTTTTGATTTGCTGGCACCAGTCATTAAAGTCTTCCTCTGTGTTGCAGAAAAAGCCCTGAAAAAGAGAATGTTATACTGTCTTTGCTAGCTTGTAACATGACAAAAAGGTTGACCGAGTCCACCCCAAAGCATCATGCCTTAATGCTTAAAATGTACTTGTTCAGCATCAGTTACACAAATAAACATATTGATGAAGCAAGACACCAAAGGGGCAAGAATGCTTTTGTAGTTCTAGCAACTTTGCTTTTATTACAGTTCAGGCTGCCTATAGCCAAACTGACCAGTTTTCAGAGATGTAATCAAAACCAGCCCTTCATGTATCCTGGGAGTACTAACTCTTGGTCTATCCTGCCTTGGCTGGGATAATGCAAGTGTTACAGAAGCAGAGCCAGTCCAGCTGAAAACAAAGGTCACTCATTATAGATGTAACTGAAAACAGGACAAGGGAACTTGACTGAACAACACAGTCACAACAGTGTTCAAGCCAGCTGCTCCACCGCAAGGCAAGAGTCAAGCCCAGACTGCATGTCAGAGATGGCAGAACCTCCCCATACTCTCAAAAAAAAAAAAAAAAAATCTGTTTAAAAGGAGAGTGTGTCAGTGACTTGACCCTAGCATCCTGGGTACTTTTGCTCTCTGAACTACAGATTGCCATTAGAAAGCCTCTCCCACTTGCATTTAGGTTGTGAGAGGGGACAGCTCCTCTCTCTGTGCTCACTGTGCTATGCCAGGCCCTGGAGTGAACACTGTAGTAATCCATGCAGAGACAGTGTTCACTTTTGTCTCGGGAGCAATAGCCAATAGTGGTTACATCACAGCCTACAGGCTACCTTCTCAGCACCTGTGGTTTGACCAATGGAAATAATACATCATGATGGACACTTAGCAGTTAATTGCTTTGGAGAAGTAGCCACATCAGGGTGTCCCTCTGTACTCAACTGTATTCCCAGAGAAGCTGCCTACATAACCTTTCTGACTAAATCTTTAGGCCAAATTCAAGACTTCTTGCCACAGAACACAACATGCCAGGCAACCAGCATCTACATCAGCAATCTAACAGGGAGAGGAACCAGCCTGAAGGGAAGGGATGCCTGGGAAACTGATGGTCCCACCTGCCCCAGAAGTCAAGCTCTCAACATCTGGCATGGAAATAAGCAACAGAACACACCACTGCAATGGAGGGGTCGAGTTCAGCGATGCTCATTCGGCAGGGAGGGTGCTGGCAATGGAAGCTCTCGTCAGGGATACAGCCACTGTCACTGGGCTCCACAGCAGGCTGGGTAGTGTGGGGGTCCAGATAAATTAGCTCCTCCTCTGGACAAACAAACAGACAGGGAGACAAACATGAATGATCACAGCCTGTAGCTTTCTTCTGAAGAGCAAGCAGGTGATTAATGCCCACCAGCAGAATCAGCTCATGATCTTGAAAAGCCTGGCATTCATAGGGTCGATGAGAGAGGGTGAACTGAGTTCATACAGATGGGGAAGCAGGGGGTCCCCAAGGGAACACACAACCGCAGGAAGGGATCTCAGCAATGGATCTAAAAAGAGGTTACCACGCAGGCCTGCTTTGTGCTGGAATTCACTTTTGCATAGGGTGTATTCCAGGAGAAATGGTATTTTAGGGTATGGAGACCCTTATTCACAAGGAAACCTAATCACACAGCACATCAAGCTGTTTTAAAGGAAAAGGAAAACACTCAACTTGTTCATTAGGGGAGGTATGAAAGCTGCAGCCCAAGTGAGGCAGATGAACACCTAGCTGATACCACCCAGCACCCAGGAGGGTTACTCACTCACCTACATAGCCAATGAAGTAGTGAGCACTGTTAGGCTTCCCTCCGATCACCCCCAGGGATTGGGACATCATGAAGCAGTGCTGGAAAGCAAGACAAAATATGGGTGGCCAACAACCCAGGAGTCTAATGGAAAGGCCACAGTGATGTGTGCTGGGAGGCTGTTCAGTAAGCAACTCCAACAGCAAAAGCAGCTGGTTATGGAAGAGAGGGACTCCCAGGAGGAAAGGTGGCTTCAGCTTGGGGCCTGCCCCAAGAGAAGAAGTGTCTCAGGGAAACCTCAGAGGCAGTATCTGGAACCAAGCATCCCAGGAATGGAAACGGTGGTAGGAAGGAGGAAGTACTTTGGATACTGCCTAGTGCCATTTGTACTATGGCTACAAATGCCAGCAGCAGCTTGAGGCAAAATTCTGGCTCCACAGAAATCAGTGGCAAAACTCTCATGGCCAGGATATTCCCCCTCAAGCTTGTGTCATTGGACAGCAGTGCTGACAAGAGGATCCTTGTCTGAATGTTCCTGGAAAATGGGCTGAGATTATTTTGTGTCAGAGCTGCAACATCCTGACAGAGTGCACTGAGAACAAGACACCAGACCTGAATCCAGGAGTTCCCTTGTCCAGACATCTAGGAAAGCGCCAGCACTGTTACTGCAAGTCAGTGGGCAACATCTCATTAGCTCTATGCCCCTCAGATCTGGAGCTCTACAAACTCCTGAGATTGTAAGACACCAGGCAGGGCTTGCAAAGTACTGCTTATTTAAATCCTAACCCATACATGTGATATCCTAGACAAATATGGGCTTGAGGCTCTACATTTGAGGTTCAGGCTGCCTCCAAGCACGGAACAACCAGTGGGCTGGATTCTGTGGTAATCCTGTGCTATGGAGTCAGGTAAGGACTGAGATTAAATCAAGAGTAACACTGGCACTGCTTAAACTCCATTTTCAAAAGCAGTTTAGTTACATTGGAGCTTACATCATACCGACTGTCAGTGAAACCTAAGTGCCTACATGCCTACCCTTCCTTTGAAAAAATTTACCCCTCAACTAATTTCAGACCTGACTTATCCAAGATTGGTAGAAGAACTTCAGGCAGCAAAATGCCAAGTTCCCAGCTCACTTCTACAATACACAGCTCCAAAAAGCTCATCCCTAGGTCTCCTACCTTTAGTGTTTCAATATAAGCTTCATTGATATCCGTGAGCCCAAGCCGAAGAGGTATCAGCAGCACCAGTGGTTTCCATAGTCTATCTGTGACCTCTGCTTCCTCTGGGTACCCATTATAAAGCAGGTCAGAGTCTAGGGTAGGGAATGCTGAAGCTCCAGCACACATCCAGTTGGACTTACATAACCGTCCTATAGAGAGGGAACATGCAAACAGAGGGTTTCAGGAAAGGCTTCAGACAGCTTCCAGATTGTGAGTTGTTCTTTCACAGAGCTCAAGTGAAGCTGCCATTTACATTTCTCCAAACTACAGGAGACTTTAAAGAAAAGCAGCACATAGGTTGGTTTAGTGGGAGCTACTACTTTGACTGTTATGTAGTCTCTCCAGGTCTCCCTGCTAAAGTTCAGGTTCACATATAGGATATTTAGAGTAAGTTTAAAATCAAACCTTTTATGCCAAACCACTCAGCACTCATGGTATCACTTTGGGAACCATTAAAATGCAACCATTTCTACAGTAGAAAGGCAGCACCCAAATAACTGTCATGTGCTTGGAAAATTGAGCAGCATGATTACAAGGAGAGACAAAAGAAAATCTCTCATCCAGCTGAAATTGCAGGGAGAACTTAGGCAGAAAGCAGTATAAAACCAGAACTGACTCTAGTCAGGACAATGGAGCCGAACACAGGAGATCATCTATAATTGTGCTTGCTCTGTAGTAGGATGCAAACAAACAGCTCTGAACAGCAGGACTCTTACAAGGCTCTCTAAGGGCAGGATTTCTGGCAAGGAGTCCAAGGGGGAATTCCCAGGGGTACCTGAAGCTGGAATGCTCAGAAGTTCAGGGGTGTAGGTTGTAGCTGTTTTGGTCTAAGGACATAGGCAGACAAGGTTCTTTGGGTGAATCAGATATCTTTTTTGGGAGTGAGTATGATATCTTTTTTTTTTTTTGGAGTTCAGGAACCTCCAAGTTAATGCACATGCCTTAAAGAGTCACCTGCATCAGCTCTGCCAAACACCTCCATAACCTCCTGAGCAGCAGTCCAGGGTGTGATTACAGACCATTTCAGCAACTGCAAGCTGCAATACTTCATAATTGGTTTTCCAAGTCCACCAAACAGCTCCCCAGCAACCCCCAGCACTGCACTCCATGAGTCACCCTCCTCCCCCACTCTCTACGCTTGTGGGGAAGGCAGGAGTGCTGGAATCCACCTAGTAAGGTAAGGCATGGGAAATGATCGGCCCAGAGCATGCTGGGCAACTGGGATAGTTCAGAAGCTACTTCAAAACCTCAAGTCTTTGGCCATTTGATTAAAAAGCAAGACATCCCAATTATAAAGGTCATGCTTAGCATAATCTGTACAGACATGGATCCTCAGAGCATGCCTCTGAAGTAGGCTCTGAGCATTTTCCAAAGCACTTAATCAGGTAGCTGGCAGCAACCCAGAGACTGAACTGAAATCCAGACCTAGGAGCCCCTGGCACCTGCTCCAACTAAACCATTTCTCTAGGCCTAGCTCATTTGCTTGCCAGTTCCAATGCTCATTAAAATTAAAATGCTGCAATTCTCTAAAGTGATGCAGATTAACAAATGCAAAACAAAACAAAAAGAGGTGCCTGCAATCTCCTCCTGGATCACACTCAGAGCCACACTTATCTGCCACCAAGGGCATGAGGCAGTCACCTTGTGACCAGGCCACTGGTCTCCTGCTGCCACCCCAGCACTCTCCACTCTCTCACACCACCCTTCCCCTCCAAACCTCCATAGTCTCTGCTTACCATTACCAGCAAGTGCTGCAGATTTCTGTGGCCAACAGCTATGCTGAAGGGCAAATTTAGGGGTAATGGTAAAGAGTGAGTAGGGCTGAAACATCAGCAGGGACCACACAGGCAAGAGGTGGAGCAGGACACAGAAAACTGCCAAGGTAAAACAGCATGCAGGAGGCAGGAGAACCACTCTGCAGCTACTGCTGTGTGCTGCCAATCCCCACCCCCAAACTGTTCACAGACCAAATCCTGTCCATGAGCCATAGATTGCCAACCTCTGACCTACAGCATAGCTTATGCTTTCAGATACCATCAAGTTCAACAGGGCCTCTGCTCAGGAGCAGCGCCCCAGGAAATGGCACTACCAGGAGACTGGCCAGCAGTGCACTGCTCAGATCAAAAGCATCTGGAATCTCACATATCACACAATCCCTGACTCTGCAGAATGACTTTGTTTGGGCTATTTTCAGAAGCTTCCCTCCCAAGGCCTCCCATATCCAAGTCCATTTGCTTTCTTCCTTTACCATCACCATTTTAATGAACTCTAATATTTCATCATCCTTGCAAAAGGTTCTGGGACTGATTCAATACCCAAGAAAGCAAACTAGCTAATACTTCTACTACAGAGGCATGGAAGTCATAAGACTTCCCTGCAATCTGCTTTTCCTTTGAAAGTCATGACATTGATATTGCAGCTGTTTCCTGACCTGATGCATTACAAATCACTACCAGAGACAGCATCAACATAGATCTGGGTAATTGGTTCATGCTTTTACCCCATTATACTTCTGAAACTCTGGTATCTTTCATCTTCTACAGGTATGCTCTATATCCCAACCTCCTTTAGTTGGTGAGTATTGTCCACTGCTAGGACTACAAGATGTACCCCAGCTAGCTGCCTTTAAGCCAGGTAACTGGTTGCTGTCCATGCCTCTACAGCTACAGCACAGAGAAGGCTGCAAAGCCCACTTGAAAAGCAGTATAAATTCATCTGCACTGGACGCCATGCAAAAGAGCTAGATTGCTACAGGTATTTGGGCTAACTAGCTTAAAGCTAGCTAGGGGATGTCTACATACTGCAGTGTGGCCATACCTTGAGGCTTCCTACAAAGTGCTTGGATTTAAGTGATTTACCCAGGGCATGTTCCATTATTCTGACAAAAATAACTTTGCTGGCACTGCATCTGTCAGTATTCATTCGCCAGTTCCCCTTCTCCTGGTTTCTTATGAGCTCTTTCCAGCACTGCTCCCCTGGCCTTTTTGACACAATGAACTAATTCATAAAGGATAATGGATGAATGTTTCACCATTCTAACAAAAGGCATTTCCTATTCACTTGGGAATGAATGGCTGTACAGTACAATGTTAACCGCTACATTTCTAAACTTGCAGAAAACACTATTTGACTTCTGAATGTTCTGTTGTCTGAAAGAGTTTTGATGTTCTCTATATATCAAAAATCAAAATCAAAGCTGTGACTAAGTCAACCAGTCCATCAGTCTAGTCTGGTAATGGCACACCAGTTTCTACAGGCCTGTGGTATTTGATACTTTGCCTATGCAAATATTAGCAACACAGATGAAGCCATTTTCAAACTGACACGACCGGCGATAGTATTTAAGGATTAACATCAGTAAAGTGTTCTTAATGTTTAGGGGATGTCATGATTTAGATAAACATTGGCCCCACAAAGAAATTTCCACAACAAAGCCAGCATAAGCTGCGGTGAGCGCAAAGCACAGCAACGGCATGCCTCAGCTCTGACTACAAGACATCATCTCCATAGGGGAAAAGTTAACTCATTCTCTGGGTCCATCTAGGCACTAGTTTAGCAAGGTATGTGCCATCAGTGGGACTTTGTGCTTGAAGTTTAATGCTTCAGTGCTTAGGTGAAGTCAAGGCCTCCAATCCTTGGGGTCTCTGTTGACACTGATGGAGGAAGGTTTTTTTGAACTATAAAGCCACCCATACATTAGAGCTAATAGTACCTTCACATGTTGCTTGGTTTCAATTGCTGACTAGCTCATGATCTGAACCAATGACCTGAAGCTGAAGAGTTCTGTGGGTTACAACCATCCAGTTCCTCTGCCACGCAAGAAGTGAACGGTTACTCCTTTCCCTTTGACAGAGCTCTTTAATTAGCTGGTACTGTCTTCCCTCTTTCCTTCCTCAATTTTAAATATTCTTCCTTAGTACATTTGTTCTTGCTTCCTTGCTCTGTTGAACAGGATGAGTGCTTCAGCTCTCAATTACAAGAGCCAAAGTAGGCATTTCCACTCAAGGTGGCCATCAACAAGGGTTTGCTGGCACTATGCTTCCCTCCAGAACTAAAATCCTTTTGACAGAGTTCACAGTACCAAGTTTGACACACGAAACTACTTATCTGGCTTTGCTTCTTGCTTGTAAAGGCTGCAATTCCTATTCTGTTTCTAATGCCCTTTGGCCAGGGCTTTGTACAGAGGAAGGTTATAGTGAACTTAGCTGTTTTGCACTGCAACGTTTTTCCCAGTTTTTTTTTCATGCTTCTTGTGCCCACAACACAGACAGCTCTGACTCTATATCTATGTGGTACTTACTAATTTCTTCCATCACGACAGTGTTGTCCATGGCTATGTGCACTGCCAATGAGCTCCATGTATCAAAAGTGGCAAGTTTTCTATGGGGGAGAGAGAGCGAGAGAAAGAAAGAAGAAACTAGAGGACTAATTAAAAAGGCATTAAGCAAAGGCAAGGAAGAGATTTCTAAGATTCTTATAGAATAAGATGGTGAATTGGGAAACACTGGCATTCACAGATCACACTGGGTTTGCCCCTCACAAAAGAACTCACTACATGCACAGTGCTGAGGGGGTATGTCTTTATCCCACCCTAGTGACTGAATGAATGGGATGTTTTACCACATTTTGTTCCCACAGGCATCCGTGTACCATTGCACAGCTCCCCCCTTCCCAATAGGCATCGCTGCGAGACCCCAGCAAAAAGTAACTTCCAAAAGATTGTTGTTGCAATTTTGCCCCTGCATTAATCACTTGCCCAGTTAAATGGCTGGTCTGTCCACGATTCTTACATAATGCTACTGCTGTCAAGGGCAAGGGAGGCAGCCCTCACATACAAGTAGAGACATGGAGCCCAAAAAGGACCATTACAATCATTTAATTGGACCCTGGTGTAACTGGCTACAGAATTTCACCCAAGGATTCCAGCAACAAGCCCAGCAGTCCTGGACATGGATCTGTAACTGAAGCACACTTCTCTGTTTTGTCTGCCATACTGAGAGAAGATGGGTGTCTGCAAGAATGTCTGCACCTTTCTCAGATTGCTGCCCAGTGGGGTTGATTTCATAGGGAGTAGGAAAATGGCTGGTCTGAATGGAGGCAATATTGAACCCAACTGCCTTTGTATCACACACAACACTCAGATACTGGCAGGGTGGGAGCAGGCCAATTTATTTGTTTCAGTTTATAAAACCACACTAGCTTTGCTCAGAAGGGACAAATTCAGCACTTACTTGAGCACTTGTGCGACTGTATTTGGTCCATACCACTGACCGATTGATTTGCCTTCTCCAACTCCCATCTGGGCTGCAGCAGGGAAACAAAACCAAGTCAGTGAGTGATTTCACACCTTCCTCCTGTCGTCAGGATCCAGCATCATTAGATGCATTTACTAGGAACAGTTATAACTTGGAAACACTTTGAGGTCATCCTGGGGTGTGAAGAATAGAATACCTTGTGCGACTCAGTGGTCCCCCCTCTAGTCAACCAAAGTCATACTGATAGGCCTCCAAAAGAAGTCTCAGACATCCTCTGTTGGGACAGAGATGGGAGGATACAGCCAAATCCTCAGGAGTCAGTAAGGGGACAAAAGGGAAGAGGCCAAGAGCTACAGAGGCCTCACAGGAAATGCTATTTAAAAGCAATCCTGTTTATACAGCACAGTTCCCTATTTCTAGAGGTGCCAAGTAGTCACTCTTCTCAGTAACTGGAAATAGGTGCTCATCACCTCCCAGTCAAGCCTGCTGTATTTCTGCCCTTTGCTTTTCCTCCAAAAACAGGATCTTTGTGGAGCATGTGTGCTGGACCTGCCTGTTTCTCTACCAATCATCTGATCAGCAAGATCCTACTTAGCTGCTGCAGACAGAACTGTGTCACCACACTCTCTTGCACAAGAATTTTCACGCCAGGCTACGTGAAGCGAGAGACAGAAAGAACAAGGGAGACAATGCTTAAATTAGGAAGAAAAGTTGCATTGGATAGACACTGTTTTCATGCTTCTGCTGTACTTCCTAAAATCCCTTACAACTCTTCAGTAGTTTTTAGACAATGTCATTCACACTGGGTGACACAAATACTTACAAGCTGACTGCAGTCATTAGCAAGGTATTATTATTATTACTGCACTACTAAAATAGACCTGAAAAACCAGTTATTGCTCTGTCACATTTATGGAAACCCAAGACAAGACACTCCCATGTGCTTATTAATATCTTCTTACCTATCTGATGGATGGAGTAGTAGCTGTCTTTTTTGTCAATGAAGGCATTAAGTACATTGAAATAGTTATCGGTCTGCTTCTTTCCTTTTATCCACCTCCAGTCTAAGAGACACGGGGAAAAAAAGTAACTTGTTAACTTGAAAGAGCTGGTAATCTCTAGTTATTATCTCCTCCAGGTGTCACTGCTAATAAGACTTCCAAGAGACCAGGCAGCCAGGGGTCTTATTACCAGGGGTCTGCAGAATTTCCAAGAGAGGAGAGAATTTAACAGGGACAGAGGGATGGCACCCAGGGAGAAAGAATACTAGACAGTAATTGTCTCGTACACACACCCATCTCATAACTGGAGACTGGCCCTGGAACTTCTGGTGCTCAGGTGAGCATTGATATGGGACACTTGGCATGGGAAAAGCAGGCTGCCAGAACCATGGATGTATGGCCTGCCAATCAAAAGGCAATCAACAGCAGCCAAATTATTACAGGGATGCAACTGGCAAGAGAAGTCGCTTCTAAAACAGACATATGTAGGGAAAGAACAATTCGTGAGGATGCCTGAGGCATCTTGACAGAAAGTTAACGCTGAAATTAGAACAGGACCCTATCATTTAAATCGATGAAAAGGGATTACCACTTCACCCAAGAGAGGCTTGGGGCTCTCTCAGCTAAGCCTTTCAAGGGGCCCACCAAACAAGGAATGGGGTTCTGTTCATCATCTTAGAGACAGGGATGAGGCCTTGCCATAACTTAAACAAGTTCAGCAAACAAAACGTCTTGACATTGAGCAGTCCCTTTGAGAGGCTGCTGTGGCAGAAAATCCAGATGCTAGGGTGTCCTATTCCCCAGCCCAACAGTTACAAAGGGAAAACAAGCAGTGATTTTGGCATAGAGGAATGTAAAGGCATTTTTGCTTCTTAGCACAGCCCTTGCCAGTTGTGAACACATTCTCACCCCCAACCCCCACTTAAAAGGGATTTCTTCATGTAGATTTTGACAAGGAATAGCTAGCAAGAATAAGTGGGAATGTCTCCAATAGGGCTGCTCCACCATCTTGCCCTTTTGTGGAAAGGGTCCAGGTTAAAAAATTGCATGGAGCCCATAGCAATATCAGTTTGTGTCCTAATAAGTGTCCTATCATTCAGAATTACATGGCTCTGGACATCTCTCTTGGTGGCTCATTGGTTTACCTCTGCCTAAATGCCTGCAGACCAAGGCCTGAGCAAAGATCATCTGACCGCACCTCAACATGCAGCCCCAACCGGTATCTGATGTAGGACCTGTTCCACCTGCAGCCAAGAAGAAAGGAATGAACAAAGGATTATTTAAGGGTTGGGCCAGCCATTTAGTCACAGTACACTCTAATGGCAACAGAGGGAGAGAGGAAATTAGAGCTCTGTGTCAGCAGAGGCAGCAGGTTCAGTCAGGTTGGGGGATAGTGCATGGACAACAGTGTCTCTACGCTTCCTTGCTTTTACCAGTAGAAGTTCTGGCAGCAGCCAGCAGCTACCCCACAGCCTACCAGAGGATGCACACATCTATGTGCTTCTACCAGCTCCACATGACACCACTGCAACAGCTGTGTCAAAGTGGGAAGTGCATCCTGTGAAAGCAATAGCTGCTGAAGGGGCTTCAACTGCAACAGGGGCAAGACAGACTACACCTGTCTTCTGCCAGCCACTGAGGCTGGCAGAAGCCTCATTTCTCCTATGAGAGGTGCCATGACTGGTGGGAGAGGGGAAGGGGGTAGAGGATCTGCTGTTACAGAGGAGCTTTGATAGTTGATGCTGTCTCACAGAACACTGCAATGTAGATGAGGCCAGTGATCTACCTCTCGTAGGTGGTGTTGCTGAAGAACAGAGACACCCAAGATAAACCTAGCCCATCCCACCAGGGAAAATAAGAGCCAGGCACTTTCACAAAAAGAGAGTCGTCTCTCATGTCAACATACAGGCAGCTCAGGCCTGGTTCACACTACATAGTCCTGCTGGCAGAACTCAGGTTCTGCTGGCAAAACCAAGAGAACATCTAAACACAGGTCCCCCAGGGTGCCAGAGCCCCTTCTTCCTGCTGATAGAGCAATACCTACTCTGTGAGGGACCACAGGCTTCTGCCACCAAGGGAAAGATGCTAGAAGAAATGTGAAATGCACCTGTGCTTTCTGCTAGGAGCTGTGGCCTAAGATGCAATTTGTGCCTTGCCAGCACAGCTGCTGTAGTGGAGTTACACTCTGGCTGCAGATGTCTATTAGCAGAATGCAGACAACAGCTAACATGATTTTAAAATGTGTCAAGCTAGGTCTACATTAAGTATCCAGGGGTGCTTCAAATCCCATTAGCTTGCTCTAAAGAAGTGGCAGACAACAATTCTACACCTTTGCATCCAGGCAAAAGTTCCAAATGTGTCAAGAAGCTATGATTATAAGTGCACAAAGAACTTCTCCATTTATGCATGGTCTGCCCCCTTCTAATGCAAACAAGAGAGAGATCAGAGAGAATTGTCTCTTTCTACCATCTCACAGTCATCCTGAGGAAGTGTAGCTATGAGAACTAACCTTGGGATTTCTCTCCCTACCCCATTTCTATAGTTCTCCCACTGTTGTGCATTGTCCAATAATAGAAGATAACTCCATGGTTAATGTACTCCGAAATGTCCTTATTACATTTCCAGCTTTTGTCTGTTTGATTTGGTTTCAGTCCAATAAAGATCATTAATAAATACTATTTTACTTTAAGTTATGTAGGACTGACAACAATTGGAGAGGCTCTAGATGTTTTTCATGCTTTTTCAAACCTATTGCATCTACAGTTGCATCATATCCCAGAAAAACAAATTTAAGATGCATCAAATACAAAAATATATTGTCTCCTATAATTTCATTCTTGTGTATTTTGATCTGTGACTGAAAATAATCCAATACCATGTCTGGAGGGATTGATAAATTTTAAAGAGAAAAAAATTGATCAAATTACTGGAAGGATTTTAAATAGTTTCTCTTAGATCACTTGCAAAAGTTAATCCCCGCTACCTGCTTTATGGGTTGAAATGTGGATTACCACTTTAGAGAAACACTGAAAGCTTCTTCCACGAAGAGGAAGATCAGAAGACCAACCTGGTCTTGTCCTGGCCATTTAGATTGATTCAAACTGTTAAAAAATGCTTAAGCGCATGTAGGACGTGATCTCATCTTTTGAGTCCCCTTTTGTTTTTAATACTTCCTAATTCTTCTAGAGCTTTTAGAATATGAGATTATACTGTAGATTCCAAATAAGTGTAGCTTGTTGGCCCAGTATAATAACTATGAGTCCAGCAACTTTATACAGCCTTCTTGGTGCATAGATTTTGGGTCTCCTTGTTCATCACGGGCTGTTTGTGATCCCAGAGGAAGGGAAAAACAAGTACAGTTAAACATTTTTAAAAATATTATGCAGGAAGATTTGGAACAGAAATAGAACATTTTAAACATTGTTTCCACACAGAAAGGGATCCAATGTCATTCTGCATAGCAGAGGTAAGCTAGTTTCAGATATTCCCTAGTGCCCCCTAGAAACCTGCCTTATATTTAGAACATTAGTCTGGCAAATTTGTACTAGATTATTAAGGTAGCCCCCTGTCATACTCTTTGATCAACAGGATATGACCATGACATTAGGCCTTTACAGTATCAAATGGACAAAGATTTTAAAGGACTCCATCCTTCTTTCCTGATTGCTTTCCCAATCACTCCTCCCTTCCCCCAGACAAAGAGGCATGTCATACTGTGCAATAGCAGAAAACTTTTTCAGAATCCATATTGTAGCTGAAAATCTCAGGGAGTCCAACATTTACTCTAGATTGGAGAAATGGAAGTGACAAGAAAATTACAGGACAACCGACAGCAGGAGGAAAATCTCAAAGGAAATCCCTCAAAAAGAAAGCTGGGGTTATTTGGCAGTACCCAATTTCCCAGCTTTTGCAGCACCTCTCTGTTGTACTGTGAGATCACCAACTTCATCGTCAATACTCCTGCACCCTCAGTCTACAAATGGGGAACTGAGGTTGAGAGAAGATAAGTGAGTTGCCTAAGGTCACCTAGGGAGTCTGGACAGAAGGCTCAAATTCACTTCCATGTTCCCAGTCCCAATGTAACCTCCCCCAATCCAGATGCACAGAATCAGCTATTGTCAAAAAAAAAAGACCCTTTTGTACACCAGAAGATTTTTGCCAAAAAATATTCCTTTAATTGCAAGCTTTCGAGCACAAACACCCTTCTCATCAGGCACTGGAGAAAGGATTGTGAACTGACTGCCCAGAGGAGTTTTCCATCTATTGACTCCTCTGTGAAATCCTATGAAACATGAACTTTCATTTCTACCCAGAAGAACTTTTACAATCCTTTGTCCAATAGCTGATGAAGGGTGTTTGTGCCCAAAAGCTTGCAATTAAAGGAATCTTGTTGGTCTAAAAAAAAAAAAAAAAGAGCTCCTCTCTACTACGAGTCCTGATTGCCTTTCCCGATTCAAAATTTACTGAAGTCTATGGAAGGCTTCCACAGGATAAGAGCCCAAGAGGCAAAACAGCCTCCTTTACAGCACAGATTTGTTTTCTTAACTGAGCCCATGCTACTTACCAATGGCAGGAAAGTTCTTTCTGTACGTGAACCAGAGCCGAGACGTCACATCCAACAGGATCTCTTCTTTCTCTGAAGGATTTTGAAAAAATGAAAGCATGTACATAACATTTCTGAGAAAGGCACTGCACTTGCTGAAATCCCACATGCCCAGCTGCTTTGACTTAGATGTACTAGCTGTGACGACACTGATGCTCATTCAGAGCCTGACTTGTCAGAACAGGATGATTCTGTTAGGGTTGGACCAGTCAAAGGTCTGGTCTGCAGATGGCAGACGATTGGGGTAGGAAAGAAAACACTGGGTTGGGGAAATAAACATTGGGCCTTGTGTGGAGAAAGTCATTTTGACTACCTCATTCTCTCCTCTTTTCCACCAACAGATCTTTCCCGTGCTTTTAAAGTCCTGGCACATACTTCTGAAAGGCCCCCAGTTTTCTCCAGAACCACAAGAGGAAGGGCTGGAGGTAACCAGGCAGGACTCTACAGCGAAGAACCAAAGGAGCTGGGGGTACCATGAACAAGCAGACATGCAGCAGAAGCTGTCTGCTACTTTAAAAAGCTGGGATCACCTCAGAGCTCAGAGCCCTATGTCAGCAGTTAGTACAGGCCTCCTTGCAGCACCCAGTAAGTGAGCAGCATGCAAGTGAAGTACCTGGAAATACGCTGTACTTTCTCCCCAGTATCCAGACAGGCTCTTTGGTGTCAGGGAAGTCTTCATACTCGAACCTGAGAGTATCATAGGTGAGAGTGGCTGGTGAGAAACAGAAAACACACAGAAAATCATACATTCCTTCTGGTTGGGTGGACTGTTTCACTTTCAAGTTGTGTCAGAAATCATAGCACAGGCTGGATCACTTCAGAGGGTCAGTGACACCAGCACACACGTGTGAACATCTGCTGCGGGTCTGGCAGGGGCTTGATGGATCCTACTGCAATAGGGCAGTCAACATGCAACGGGATGCTGGCGTGTTGACAGGGAATCAAAACACAGTGCTGCGAGCCTCTGAGAGTGGCCAGAACTGGCTGCTTCAGAGAAAGGTGCAAGGAGCCCACCAGTAGACAGACATGGCAAAAAAAGGCCTCTTAATGCCAGTCTCATACCGTTCTCTAAGGGTATGTCTACATCACATACCTGGGGGATACTCCCGACATTCCTTCTCCCCCTGGCTTGCACACACCAAACCAAGATACAAAAGTAACAAAGACAATTTGGGGGCCACCTTCTGCACCTCAGGCTCTGGTATGTTTTAGAACAGCTGATGGGGACAACTCTGGAGCATCTTCACCACTGCATGTCCAGGCTAGGCACATGCAAAAAAGAGCAGGAGGGACAATGTGCCTGGAAACATCCTACCCAGGACTCACCAGAGACACCGCAGACATATCTGAAGAGTCAGAGGTAGACCAAAGCCAAAGTTTCAATAGTAACAACTCTGGAACGGTACTGACAACAACTCTGGGCAAGTCCTTTCTTTCCAGAGAACAGGGTTGTCTTTCAGTGGTGCAGGGAGGATTAAATCTAACATAGATACCAAGTGGGGTTCTGCAAACTGTCCCTTCAAGTAGTGGTCTTTACTTGAAAATAAAGCCCACAGCTTGGGAAATAGTGAGACGATGTCCTTCACCTCCAGCACACCACAAGGCATGTGAAACAGAGGGAGCTATGCTGAGGCATCCAATTCAAAGGCTGCAAGCTTGCATGCTCTCCATTCTACTAGCTTCCTCTAAAACATGATCTTGACCCCCACTTAAATACTTGTCTTTTCTTATGCAACTCTCCAGCACTGATTGCTCCACTACAGAAGGATCCTACAGCAGGATGCATCAGAGCCCCAGCCCTTCAGGCACAAGTGAGAAAGCAAATCTGAAACGCCAGGCAGAGGCAACCCTGTTGTTTGTACAGCAGCCCTGATGTTTTAGTGGAAACAGGGGCTCCCCAGGGAACCCATGAGCTGAGCCCCAACATCCTTACAAAGTATGCCAGGAGATTCAGTTCCAACCACATCTTACTTATCACACTGAAATGGCTTCGCTCAATTCTGCTGGACAGGAGAGATCTCCTCCAGGGCTAATCTAGCTAAAACAATATTCAATAAATAACAAGTACCGTGTTTGACATGACTGGCACCACACACTGCCTGCTCCAATCCTCACTGTCACTGTTTATGCCACTAACCTTGCCTGCCTGGTACAAGTCAGTAGCAACCCTTCTATACCACAGAGACCTCAGTATTTGCCGTTCTAATCTCACAAGTAGACTCAAGTGAAAACAGCTGTTCTTTACTCCTATAGATTGATGTTTATCACCACTTAATTTTGCCTTGTGAAGTGTTAACAACTGAAAAGCATGGACAGTCCATACATTCTTCACCCCATAGCTCACGGTGCCAGCCACAGCACTGAAGAGAGTCATGAAGTCCACCCTCCCTCACTCCTTCCAGCATGAATCCCTATGATGCTCAGAAAGACGAGATGCTCTTGGCAATGACATCCTGCAGGGACTATTTATCTTCTACCCCCTCAACACGTTACTCTGGAATTTGCGGCCTGATTGCCAAATTTTAGCAGCAAGCAGCATGGAGTTCAAATGAACTGAGTAAAGGGGTCCTGTCTGTCACTAATGGAAGACAGGTTCTCGGACCAATTCTGAATGAAGACTGCCCACCTACATTACACTACACATCGTGCTTCTAGCAGAGCTACATGCACTCCATAACCAATACAGACCTGTGGGCACATTGATGCAGCTCAGCCAGTAGACAGCAACTTTGCTAGCAGAGCTTCAGTTCTCTGGAGAAGCCAACATGATTCTGGTGGCAAAAAAAGTCTCTTCCTGCCAACTGAGCCACATCCACACCAAGGCAACTCAGCTGCTGTGGTCAAAGCAGCAGCAGCCCCTAGCCGTGACCTTGGCTGGATCTAGGGAAAAGCAAGCAGACCCCTTTGCCAAGGCTCATCCATTCTGTGGCCCACACATTTGGGAGATTATTTCAGACAACTCGCCTCGTTCGGGATCAAGTAGACCATGCTTCCTTGCTCACTTGCTACCGTACGACTTTACCGTAAGAAGTATAATTATTCAGATGGCAAAATATTAGGGAAGTAACATATTTTTAGCTCTTTGATACAATTTAGCAGTAGGGACAAGAATATGAGCCAGTACTAGGTACCAACCAGGTCTCCAACAACCGCCGTGGATACACAGATGACACTTATGCAAATTAATTCAGTTCAGTTTCTTTCACATCCTGCTTCTTACTACAGCCAATCGATAATTCTGTAACCAGGAAAATATAGGTATCTGAAGTGCTGGTTTGGCCAGAGATGCTATTTTTGGCAGATTCCCCATTTTTCTATTCTGCATAGCCCTTCTACTGCTCCCTAAGCCATCAAAAAGGTCATCCTTTTGGATGAAGTTTTGCAACTTTACTCTTAACCTAAAGGTGGATTCCTTATTCAGTTTTAGAAAATCTGGTGCAATCAAATGAGATAGATGGCCTCAGCTGAAAAATCTCAGAGAAACTTTTCACACCTGCTCTAGTGCTCCCAATGACCAAAAAACAGCTTAATTCCAGCTTTCCAAACTTGTCAAAGATTGAACCCCTAATGATGAAAATTATCTGAACTAGGTTCAAATAAGTCTGGCTTAAAGAAGGGGTCCACACCTGTACCATACATGACTCTCCACATCCTGCTCCCACCCACGTCCTCCATTCAACACAGCTGAAATACACTTTCCCCTGCTCCCAGGATCTCAAACATGGCATGAACTGAATGTACACTGGTTTTGAGACAGGTAAGTTCAGTTTTGCCTACTGATGTTCTGCAAACAACCTGCAACTGGCCAGCCACAGCTCCCCGGCTCCCACCTCCCCACCAGTGCCTACTTGACTGCTCAATCAATAGATGATCCATTCAGTTCAAATTTCATATGCTCTGCAACTTCTCATTTCACAGGGTACCATGCCTCACAACCTATGTGCTTGGGAAGAGGCAGCCTAAGGAGTAGGTCTACTAGAAAGAGCTGCTGGTCTCTTTCCAATCCAATGACAGCTGCTATAGGAAGAGGCTAAGCTGGCTTGCTGGAATCCCTAGCTGTCTGCTTGACATGCTAGGTTAGGGGTGGGCAATTATTTGGGCCCGGGGTCCACATAAGAAGTTCTGATGAGTTGTCACAAGCTGGGTCAGCACCCACCCCTCCACAACAACTCACCAAAACCCCCTATTTGGGAGAGGCCATAGGCAGGCAAGCAGCGTTTGGAAGTGGAACAGGTAGGCAAGGCTGGGATCATGGCATGGGGTTGCAGGGCGGTGACAACACAGGGCTGGGGCCTGGGACAGAGCCACGATCCACTGCCCGTATGCCCTGTGACAGGGATGGGTTGTGTGGGCAGGGACCTGCCTGCCACTCAGCTGCCTGCAGGTGCCTGATCGTTGTGCCAGGCAGGCAGAGTGGGTGGAAGGCAGCTGGGAGCTGGAGCCAGAGTCTTGTGCAACGGGGCAGGAGCTGCCCAGCTGAAGCTTCCTCCCTGCGCAGAGCGACACAGCAAGGACAGGAGCAGAAGGAGAAGCTGCTGCTGGAGGTGAGAGGAGCTGACCAGCCCCCAAGTGGCTGCAGCTGTATTGCGAACAGCCCTGCGGGAAGCTGTGCACACCGGCCAGGACCAGGGCTGAGGCCAGGGCCAGGGCAATTGGGCATGGGCAGAAGTGCAGCACTGGCTACCCAGGGTGGGCCTTGGCCCCAGGTGGAGTGCCACAGGCCAGATCCAATTGATTGGCAAGTGCCCTCTACAAGCTGGACCCAATCAGTCGACAGGCCGGATCCTGCCCATGGGCCATATTCTGCACACCCATGTTATGTGCTCAGAAACTCCATAGCATACAACATTTAAATATGCTGGGCCAGATCCCACTTCACCCATTCAATGCCTAAGTGGACTTAGGCTCCTCAGTGCAATCCTATTCCATCCTGCTCAAGCCTCATAATACATGAGGTGAGAGGTCATCCTGTTCCTCATCCTCACTGCTTTTTATGACAGTCTTAGAGCCAGGAGGACAGCATGTTACAGGACAAGCCACACTAAGTTTTTCAGAGTGGAACAGGACCACACTTAGGTGCCATTCTCAACTGGTCGTAACTCTGGGGTTTCCACCCATGTACTGAAATTCTCCAAACCCCATGTATGTCCAACCGGGAAGGTTTTGGCAGCATGAGCAAAGCAGATCAGCTATTTTTGAGGGTGAGTGCACACATGTGCTGGCCCCATCATAAAAGTGATGCTGGCAATTGTTTCCTTGAAAGCCCTAGAGTCAAAACAGCTGGAAATAAAAAGCAGAAATTCAGCACGCAGAAACATAAGGGCCTGCGGTTTCTCAGCTACGTTTTGGCAGAGTTACGAGGCTTCCCTGAAGGCAATGTTTTGTCCTATAAATCTGAAATATCTGTATGTAACAACAATTTTTGAGAAGGATAAGTAAGCTGCACTGTGCAACACACTCATAGAAAAACAATGAAAAAGCAGCCTACCTTCAGTCAGCACTAAACACACAGGGCTTCCCTAATATGCAGTTACAAGGACTGAACATGCCCAGTACAAAGTCTTAGTCATAGGGAAGTTGGGCTGGTCATCTAGTTTAACACCCTGCCTAAGGCAGGGTCCTCCCAATCCAAACCATCCTATACAAATCTATTGTATAACCTATCAGCAAAACTACAGTCAACCCTAACACAACCACAAGCCATAACACCCTAATCTTCCACAGGTAACGCAGGGGGGCCATAGCAGCTTGCATCCTGATGCTGCAAATGTCATTAATAAAAAGCAGTCTTTGATCCTACAAAATATACACCAAAGAGGGCAGGACTCCCTGGTCTTGCAGAGCCAGCTGCATTGAGAGGGCTAGTCTGAACCTTGCTTTAGGGAACTCACACTTTTGTACAGCACACCACAGCTCTACAGAGCAGTCTCTTGCCAAATAATCCCAGGTAAAGGAACTGCTTTGCTCTTCCAAACAGATCCAGGCCACACCTTAAAATAAAGCTAGACTGAGAATGTTAAAGCCCTCTCCAGTGATAAAATGCTAGCACTGGACTGAGCATGCCACTTGTAGCTCCTCCCTCCTGCCCGATTCAAGAGTTTGTCTAATTAAGTAATAACATAGTATTTCTTACATAATACAAGATACATCCTACAGGCTTGTGCAGTGCTCCATGAACAAGCCTTTGCTACAGTCAGTGAGCATTACATACAGAGGGGACCTCCACTGTCAGGTTAGTTGGCATTCACAGAGCAATACTTGGTGGCCTGACATACGCATTCAAGGTTGCATAAGAGCATTAGTTGGAAAATAGCATGCAATTAATAAAAGATGATTTTAAAGCACACAGGAACAGAGATAAAGTTGTGTGTAAAAGCTTAACTCTTGTTTTCTATTTTCTTCAACTGTTGGTCTTACAGTTACATATGGTCGTTCATAGTTTTATCTGTGTGTCAGTGCATATTTATCACACATGCACACAAAGAGGCAGTTAATCACAGCACAGGAACCAGGTCCAGGGATTTCCTGCCTTGCTTATATCAAACAGCCACCACTGCGCTAAATGTAAGAACTTCCCCTCTTACACCTGTCAGCTGGAGTCTTATCAGCCACCTTTAACTTTACCTTTAGAAAGCAGAACAGCATGCTGCAGTACTTCCCCTCATGCTCCTGTCTACGTGCATCCAGAAGTTAGAGACAGATCAAAGCAGGGGTGGACACTGTTCCTGGTCATTAGAACTATCTTATAGCTGTACTGTAGCAGTTTTCAGACTGTTGCTGAAACCATTTAAAAGCACTTCTCCCACTCAGGTTCATTTCAAACTACTCATGCCATTGGCCAACAAAAAACACTGAACAGGAGGGAAGGCATGACTAAATCAAGCAACAATCTCAGAGGGGGGGGGAGGAGAAGAAGACAACTACAGAGACCTGCAAGGGCAGGCTGCTGGACAGTAAATATGCAAAAAGAGAGAGAAATTAAACACGTGATACCAATGAGGTAGTAACTGAAAAATGCTCAGTCAAAAATAACCAGTCAAAAAGCTTGGAACCTCTTCATTTTAAAGAGAGGGGGAACGCTTGTTATTCTGCAAAAGCAGTGAATAAAACTGAACCCTGGTCTTTTTTGGGGCATAGAAACAGGCAGTCCCTGACCATCTAAAGAGCTCAAAGGAACAGCTAGGAACTCAGATTAATCAGGAAAAAGAATGTGCCAGAGGATAGCTCTGTTCACTCCCAGGCCAGATCAGATCCCAGGTAAAACTAAAGGCTTCCTCCCCAAGACTAACTGGCTCACAAAGCTGCTGAAAGATAAGGCCAACAGGGTCCTTAAATTTTCAGACATTGCAAGACAAGAAAGCTGTAGGAGACCTAATCTTGTTTGGGATAAGGAAGGTTCAGCTGCCAGAGCTTCCACTATCTACCACATAAATAAATCTTGTAACAAATAAGGCAAATGCTCAACCACTAGTACCCTCGGTCTGCTATTCACTTCCCAGACATTATTCTTGTCCGCCTGAATGCAGCAAGCATTGTGCTGTGATGTGCAATAACATGCCAGTCAGGGAGTCCAGTTTGATAGCAACAGTTGCACAACTTTGAGAATGATACCCGCTCTGGAGGGGAAAATAAAAGCAGCAGTCCTTGGACCTAGGAGTTATGGGTCTAAAACGGAAAATAAGATATGCCAAGTATTCAGAAGAATGCTAATCAGTGCAGGATGGTGAGTCACTCAGTTCTGGGTCACTACTTTGCATCTGGTCAGCAGCTGGTCATGATCAAACAGCAGAGCCACCAGCTCTTGCTTGGAAGTAACACTTCACATCAGGGCTGTGCCTCACTACCAGGGCAGCATGGAGAAAGCTCATGCAACCACTGTTCACATCCACATCTAAAATAGTCCAGCCAGCACCTCAGCAGCATAAAACCAGCCTAACATTTGTCAAAACACACAACAGATTTAATGGAAATAAGCAAAAGGATAGACTGCAAGGGCCAAACAAATGCCCTGAAGCAGCAAAGTAGCATTTTCCCATTAAGCCCGTTACGAAGACAACTAGAGGAAAAACTTTCCTAGAGCCTATTAAAGCCAGGATACTCCACCATGCAGCATGCACCCAGCCAGACACACTGAGCTACAGGAGAAAGGACAGTGTCCTGTAAAACTAGAAAATAACTTCTTGCTGGTCAAGTCATGGATGATGAACAAGTCAATGCCAAATACTGAAACATCCCAGAGAGGAGCAGGCCAGCAACCACTCACTCCATGAATGCCTCAGCCTGTTCTAAAGTGTCCTGGGCAGCCTGGGAGCAGAAACCTTGGGCTGTTTCAATGCAACGCACTTTGTTGGCTTAAGGAGAGAGGTGAGCATCAAGTCTGCAGTGAGCCTGGGATTGTGTCACCAGCATCCCCTGAGGACTCAGGGTGCAAAAATGCTGTAATCTCTCTTCTCTTCCTTCCTTCCTTCCTCCCTCCCCAAGCACAGGTTTTCCTCACCACTTTTCAAGAGAAGACGCATGTCCTTTCCAAGGAAGTACATGCATGGGGTAGGGGGAGACCATGGGTCTTCACACAGGCACCTTCTCTCCAGCCTTTGGGCAGAGCTTGGTACAATTTCCCCACCTGCATGGACCTGAACTGACAGCCCACCAGGCCCATGCCTCTCCTTCCCTTTGCCACCGACGGCAACCTCTCCACCTACTGGTGACTGGGCCTGCACCAACTCCAGCAGCCCCTCCCGAGACGGGCAGAGTTAACGCCGCAGCTCAGGATCTTACCCAGGATGACTCCACACCACGTCCCTGTTCAGATGCATCGCGATCGGCTTTTGTTCCCCCGAGCCCACCCACGGCAGGATTTGAGGGCATGCCCTGGGCAGTCGCACGTGGAGGGGGCCGGGAGCGCCAGGAACCGTGCGCGCAAAGAGGGGAGGGACGGGGAGCCCCCCACGCAGGGGGAGAGCACAGCACAGCTCCCCTCCCCCGTGGGACCCTCCGCATCAGAGCGCGACTGGCCAGGGCACAGCCGCCCAGCCCAGGACAGCAGCGAGAGCCAGGACTTCACCCCCCACCAACCCGACACCCACTCCGGCCATGACACCCCCCGGCCGTGAGACCCTCACTCTCCCATCGGGCTCCCTACCCCTACACGGGACTCCCGGCCCTGCCCCTGCCCGCTGCGCTCGGGCCACGCCCGGCCCGGCCCGGCCCGGGGCCCCGGCGCTCACCCGCGTCCAT
>NW_017728983.1:5203771-5204823 GCF_001723915.1 Gavialis gangeticus
GACGCCGCCGCCCGGGCCCGGGGGGGCTGCGGCTACGGCGCCTTCCACATCCACAAGCAGGGGCACAGCCTACCCCGCTGAGGCCGGGGCCCCTGCGCCCGACCAATCAGCGCCCGGTTCGCGACGCCGCTGCTCCGGGGTTGGCCGGCGGGAGCTCGGCAGGCTGGGCTGCGCCGCGCCGCTTCCTGCTCCTCCTGGGGGTCGCCATGTTGTTGTACGGAACGGGAACCTGGACGGGAGGGAAGTCTGCAGGTCAACATCAGGGCCGAGGGCGGAACATGGACGCGGGGACTCTGCAGAAGTTGGACCTTGGCCGTAGGCCAGCCCTCCAGTCCGGACGTGCCCGGAGTAGTTGAGGTACGTGGGCGCCACCATCATGCTGTACGAACACGGCTGGCCCCGCCCCCTTTCCAACATGGCGGCCTCCTTACAGCTCTTCCCAGCCCTCCCTCGGGGCTCCCACCCCACAAACAAAGCAGCTCCCCAGGAGCCTCCGGCGGCCACCACCCCACAGAACCAGTGAGGCGCTAAGTGGGGAGCCTGCGCCGCGCCCAGGGCCCGGACAGCCTCCCATACGGCTGCGCACCGATCAAAATGGTGTCGGCCAGCTGGCGGGCGCCATCTTGGTTGACGGCGCCGCCGTACAGAACCCCCTCCCCAGGGAAGGGGGCAGCTGAGGCGACCTGTCTCCGCCATCTTGCTGTACGGCGGCCGCAGCGGCTGCCTGCGCGGGGAGGGGCCGGGCTGGGGACTGGGACTGGGACTGGGACGGGCCCGGCCGCGGGCCGGCCGGAGATGGTCATCTGCTGCGCCGCCCTGCACTGCTCCAACCGGCAGGGCAAGGCGCACCGCGGCGCCGTCTCCTTCCACAGGTAACCGCCAGGCCCCCGCCACCCCGGGACACGGGCGGGCCGACCCCCATCCTCCCCGGCGGACAGACGGGCGGCAGCGCCCCGCCCCGCACCTGCCGCCCCGCACGTGCACACGGGCTGCCACCCCCGGCCTCACGCGCACACACACACACTCACACTCCCAGCCCTCAGTCTTCTCTT
>NW_017728983.1:5205059-5210433 GCF_001723915.1 Gavialis gangeticus
CGCACGCCTCCCTGCCCACTCCTCCACGCGCACTCCTGCCTTTCTCCCCCCTGCCCCAGACGTCCGCGGAAACAGGCCGACCTGCTCTGTGCCCATCTCGCCTCGCGCCACCCACAGCCCCCTCAGAGTCGTGGAAACTGGTGCGCCAGGAAGCCCCCGGCACCGGAGGCGGGCGAGGAGCTGGCTGCAGGGAAGGCCGGGGTTGCATCGCAACCTGGATGTAAGATTGTTGCGGAAACCAGTGAGTAGTTTCCTAGGACGTATTGACGGGTGGCCTGGGCAGGTCGTGCAGTGCATGATTTCCCACTGCACATCACAGGTGAGGCCTCCCCTGCAGCGCCGCGTCCAGCTCCAGGCTCTGAGAGGGATGGGGACGAGGTCAAGGGAGCCCGGAGGAGAGTGATGAGCTCATTAAGGGACTAAAAAACATGTCTGGGGAAAGGCTGGGAGGACTGGCTTATTTAGTCTGAAGAAGGGAAGACTGAGGGGGAGCTGGTAACGTCCTTCGAAAGCAAAGAGTTGTTAGAGAAGAATGGATTGTCATCCCCTTTTATCTGTCCACCGAGGGCTGGCCAAGAAGTAATGGGCTTAAATTGCAGCAAGGGAGATTTAGGTTAGATATTAAGAAGAACTTTCTGGTGGCCTGTGGCTCAGCTCTGGAATAGTATCTGGAGTGCAGCTGTGTAACCTGGTGCTGGAGGCCTGTAAGTGCTAGTCAGGGAAGCATCTTTCTAGAGTGGTGTAGACGGAGATGATCCTGCTTTAAGCAGGGGGTTGGACTAGATGACTTTGCAGAATCCCTTCCAGCCCTGTTTTGCTGTGATTCTGTAGATGCAGACAATTGGATAGACAGACAGACAGACAGACAGCTGTCCTCTGTTCCCCAAAGCCAAAAGTCATACCCAGCTCCCGTGCCGCAGATATGCATGCCTTCTCATCCCTCTGACTGGCAGATACGTTCCTACTCTTGTCCTCCACTCTGTAGGTTCCTCTCTCAACAGTCATTGCTTAGCCCTGCTGATTCATTCATTTCTTCCTCTCCACTCAGACACATTCACCCTCCCCTTTATCTAGTTCTTAGGCACGTATGTTTTCATGTTATCCCTGCTTGTCTCCAGCTGGTCAGGGTGCAAAGGGTACAACTGTTTAATCTTGCTGATCCCTTGCTCTAGAATTGTGTGGGGAACATGCACGTTTTTCCCTGACACGTTGTTTCCTCTACATATCCCTTACAAGCCGGCGTAACTGCTTAATCCTGCTGGACACTTGAGGTTGTTGATCTGGGTGATAGGATCCAATACACACATCTTAGTTTCCCAAATATCCATGGTTCTCTTCTCCACCTCTGGCATGCTCTTCTTTCTGTTCCTCCACACTTCCTTCAACCTGTGCCCCAGCAGAAGAGAGACCTTGATTGCTATATCTTTAAGTTATTGGTGAGTGAGGTCCACACACTTCCCTCACCCTCTGTCCCTGAGCATGTTTGTTGTTGTCCTTCCCCTAATTGTCCTAATTCCCCTGTTGTCCTTTTTGTCCTTGCCCACACTACATAATTGTGTCATTTATCCTGTATTTTTTCAGTTTCTTATAGCTGAGTTAGCTGACACAGCTGCTAACTGTGATGTTACAATCTGTGTATAGGCAAGGACCACTTGTGTTTAGCCTGATGGCATCTTTAATCATGACTAGCTGACAGCATGCTCAGCATGACTTATCTATGCTGGCAACAAAGCCCTGGGCAGCCCGGGTTAGCTAATTTAGCACTTATGATTTGAACCAACAACAATATTAGACGAGACCTAAAATGCATTGCCCTACCCAAAAGATTTCCCACAGGATGTAACTGTAATTTACCCACAGAAACTTTGCCATTGTTGTTGAAGCTCTTAGTTAAGATGCACCATATACTGACCAAAGAGTGTTTGCGCTGGTATAGTTTATAATGGCATAAAATAAAATAAGCTATGCCAGCTGCTGCGACTGCATCTACGTTAGAGTTCTTGCCAATATAAAAGCACTGAAGAAGAAAATGAGCCCTATAACAAATGCTGCTGTACTAGCAAAAGTTTCTAGTGTAGATATGGCTCTGATGAGTGGGGCTTGGATTATTCTCTCCTGCTGTTGATGAGGAACACAGATGTCTCTCCTCTCCTCACTCCTCAGATTCTCATTCTCACCTTTCAAGCTCTGGCCTTGTCAGTAATACTGTAACTTTGCCTGGTAATACCCTGATGTTGGTGATAAGGGGCAAACACACGTTCTGTCAATTGCAAGTCTCAGGTAGTCGGTATGAGAGAGTGTCTGGGGAAGGGGGGTGCATGTGTTCCTACTCCTTTTGAACAATGTAACAGATAGCTTGGTTTTGCTGTATCCCTGAATGGGGTTGAGGGCAAACAGGAAAGAGTTAGGATGAGGTTTATTTTTTGGTGTACACACACAAGTTGCCAGTGCTTCCTTTATTCTAACTTTGCAGGTTCTGATCTCATGAGACAGGTAAAGTTTCCTCCCTCACATTACATACGCATAGTTTTTCTTCTATGACAAATCCCTTTACTGCTGGTGGCACAGAGGAGAAACTGTTAAGTACTGAATAATACTTGCTCTTTTTTTCCCCTACCAGAAACATCCACAACATGACAGTTGCTGCCTGGCTGCATTTAGGAACTGAATGTGACTAAAGAGAAATGATATATAATGCTTGCCTTTAAATTAAGGAAAGAAAATGTGTTCCCTGTGCACAAAACTAGCAATAAGCTTCACTTGTATTAAAAACTGCAACAGCATCTCTCATTTGCTGACCAAAAACCTACCCTGATTCTGTTGTATGCACCTGTTAAAAATTGTACAGTATGCTGTCAGCCTTTCCTTATACTGAACTTCATAATGATTGGCAGAAGGCAGGATGGATTTGCACCTTCAGTTCTATAAATCCAAGATATATAGCATGAGCTTTCATGAGCTCAAGCTCATTTTATCAGGTGCTGCTCTGACGAAGTGTTTGATGAAGTGAGCTCTAGCTAATGAAAGTTCATGGAATACATCTTGGATTTAGTTAGCCTATAAAGTGAAAATCTACCCTGCCTTCTGCCTGACTTCAGAATAATGCAGCTAACTACCTCTCTTTATAAAGATTTTTATCCCTTCTTGTATGGATTTTGTGATTTGTTTTACAGTTTCAGGTTATTGTGAGGTTTGTTTGTTTTGGTTTTTTTTAAGCTTTAGTGTGAGCCTGGTTGACAGGGGTAGATAATATGTTCATTTTGGAGATGCTCTTAAATTAGTAGGTAGTATGGTCCCAAGCCTTGATCAGGCACACTCCTGTATCTGCATGCATCTCATGGACACCTGTGAGAGTACAGGGATCCATCTGCAGGTATCCAGTTGCAGGAAAGGAACCTTAGTTCAAAACTATTGCAAAATAATTCCAAATTAAGATGACTTCTCTGAGTCCACATAGTAGGTCTTGTCTGCCTAGTTCAATATTTAATTTCTCCTCTCCTAGAATACTTTCTGATTGGGATATGAAAAGTTACTGAGATCTTCTATGAAAACAATTAAGCCCCTGGTTATATTTTTGTTGTTTCTGGAGAAGAGCCACTGCCAGTCTAAAATGAGCATTTGTGACAATGCTAAGAAAAAGTGTGTGTGGAAACCCTGCACTTTCTTGGTATTGAGACCTGAATTCAGGATATTTTATATCTTGTTTAACATCCTTTCATTGCACGGAATAAATGCCAATTAGCCCTTGAAGGGTGCAGTTGGGTTTTTATTGTTCTGATTAAGGCTAATGGTTGAAAGAGCTGAGCAGGGCAGAAGACTTTACACTTCACAGTATCTCATCCTGCCTAACCTGCAAGTAGCATCATGTACTTTGGCTGGCGTAACCAAACAATAGAGTGGTCTTTTGCTTGCTAACTGATTTTAATTGACAGGCAAGCACAAAGCTAACTGGTTCTGCCCTCCCTGCGGACTTTCATTGCCAGCAGAGGGAAATGCATAGTGAAAGTTTCAGGGCAAAGTAATCAGTCATCACCAGCCAGGCATAACCAATACATTCCTGCTTTCTAGAGAAGTTTATTTTCCTGAACTTGAGGCCTACTGACCATTTTCCTCCTTTGATTTCAGAAATATGTGATTACTGTTTTGCAGGTTCCCCCTGAAAGACTCAAAACGCCTGATCCAGTGGTTAAAAGCAGTTCAGAGGGACAACTGGACTCCTACCAAGTACTCTTTTCTCTGCAGTGAGCACTTCACCAAAGATAGTTTTTCCAAACGGCTGGAGGATCAGCACAGGTTACTCAAGCCTACAGCTGTGCCAACCATCTTTCAGCTCACTGAGAAGAAAGGTGACAACCAGGACTATGTCAAATGTAGAAGAAAAATAGCAATCCAGGTACCACTGAGCGATGGAGAACAAACAAGGCAAGGAGGCTGTGAGGTAGTACAAAGAACCTTATCTACCAACCAAGACTTTATGATAATGCAAGAGATGGAGCAAGTGACTCTGCAAGCTGAAATTGGGTCAGTGCCTGAGCAGGAAGAGAATATTCAGGGCCAGTTGGAAGGGCCTCTGAGAAGGACGTTAGCTGACAACTTGGTTTCAAAGACAGGAACCCAGAAAAAGCCAGAAGGACTTCCTGAAGAGGAGTGTCCTGAAGCCACCATCCATACCGGCAGCTGGATAACAGATAGAAGTGGTATATCGATTGATGACTTCACACCTCCAGTATCTGGGGCTTGCAAATTTATTGGCTCCCTCCACTCTTACAGCTTTTCCTCTAAGCACACCAGGGAGAGGCCATCATTCCCTAGGGAGCAACTTGAGAGGAAAAGGCCAAAGCGAGATGTGGAGCCAAGCTGCAGTAGCAATATCATGAGGCATGATAAGAACTTGGCAGAAAGTTCCCCTAATTCATCACTTACAGTGACCCCTCAGAAGCCATCCCAAAGTCTGTCAGCATCCCCTGCAGACCTTACCCCACAGCCGGCAACAGAGGCTGTGGTAGGTCAGAAAGGAGACACAGATGCCAACCCCATGTCAATCAATGAGGTCATTATGTCCGCCTCAGGAGCATGCAAGCTCATAGACTCCCTCCATTCATACTGTTTCTCCTCTAGGCAAAGCAAAAGTCAAGTGTGCTGCCTGCGTGAGCAGGTAGAGAAGAAAAATGGAGAACTGAAGCTGCTGAGGCAGAGAATCAGCCGCTCTGACAGTCAGGTCAGAAAGCTGAAAGAGAAGCTTGATGAACTGAAGAGGATCAGTTTCCCATACTTGAATAGTCTCCTCTCCCAGGACTGTGGTTAGTACTTTTTATGCCTTTAAGTTCAGGGCAGAACTCCTCCTTCCTGCTAAAAAAAAAAAAAAAAGGGGGGG
>NW_017728983.1:5210539-5216213 GCF_001723915.1 Gavialis gangeticus
AAAAAAAAAAAAAAAGGAGGTGGGCTAGTGAAAGTGTGCCTATTTAGAAGAGTTTCAGTGCAATCCTTCTCATTGAGCTGGTGTTTTTTCTCTTTTTCAGTAGAAAGTTCTCGGGTCACTCAATGCTTTTTCCTCCCCAGATGTTTTTAATTGACTCAGTTTCAGTTTGAACCTGATGATAAAGGCTGTAGACAAATACTTGTGACAGAAAAGTAAAGGATGTTGGGTGTGCTGTCAGATTCTGGGTGTGTTGTAGCAGCCATTTTTATTAGGGGTTCAGCTGGTATTGATTGGTTCTGGGTGAAGTGGGAGGCAGTAAATCAAGTTGAGCCCTTCCAGCATCACTCATTATTTGAAAATGTGTTCCAAAAATATACATAATTTGAGAATTTGTAAGGGAGCAGTCACTGATTGTGCGTGTTTGGGAGATCCTCCCCAAACACACATGCACCTCTTTACATCCTGATGTGAGGAATAATTTAGTTCTTGTCCTTTATACTCTGCATTGCATTCAGTTCTTAGAGCTGCGGTTGTCACTCTTTTTTTAGATTTAGGGCACCCCTCCATAACTTCTCTGAATTTAGCAGTGTCCTGGTGGAGAACTACTGCACTAGGTCTTATCACTAGTCAAGGGGCTGGCTGAACATGCCTTCTGCAGTATAGTGCTGGAATGGGTAACTAATGATTCTGACATTCTAGAAAAGCCCTGAGAGAAACTATTGCATAGTGTGTAATATAGTGCCCTACTCCCATCTCATGTACATAAGACGCAATGCTTCATTGCCTAAAGCTGGAGGTTCCTAGCTAGAGGATCTTGCCCCTCTGCTCAGGGTCAGACAGATCGCCATATTTGGGGTCCAGAAGGAATTTTACCCCATGGTCAGATTGGTATGGACCGTGAGGAATTTTTGCCTTTCTCTGTAGCAGGGGTGTGGCCTTCTACTTGGATTCTCTTGAGTGTATATTAACACCCTTTTACAGAAGAGGGACGTTGGCTGCTGTGGTCCCCTTTCTTTGCCAATGGCAGGTTAGGGTATTATGTCTTGTTTTTTTCAGGGTTGATGGTAGTTTACTAAGAGGCTAGATTATCAGTTTGTATAAGATGACTTGGATAGGGATGATCCTGCCTCAGGCAGGGGGTTGCACTAGATGAGCTATGGAGATTCTTTCCTACACTACTTCTCTATGGCTCTATGATTTGAGGAGGATTACTTTGGGCAAGAACCTTTGGTGGTGTAAACTACACTGACTGTTGGCGATTGCAGTGTTGATCCTCACCAGCTGAGTGTCTGGCCTTTTAAGTTTAATTGTGTTGTAACCGAGATAAAGATATGTGTTCATCATGTTTATCTCCAAGCTTTCATGCTGCCATTGGGGCCAGGTGAAACTGCTCTGGGTTCCTCTGTTTCCAGGAGGCATGTGCAGGGCTGTACCTGTGGCAGAAACAGGTACCTGATAAATCTAATGCAGGCAGGCGCACCCATCTTTCCCACAGCTGTTTTCTGGTATGGCCCTCCATGTACTTCCTGGAGACAGATGCCCAGAATGATTTCACCTTGCTGTGGCTTGGCATTGTAACACCAGTAAAGGGTCTTGTGGCATCCCAGTTAAAAAAAAACAAAAAAACAAAAAAACCCACTGCCTTAAGGTATTTGAAGAGTAGACTATAATACTCAACATATAATGCCATCATATAAGACAATGGCATGCTCTTATCTTGTAATGCTGCATTCAGTTTTGATCACCTCTTCTCCAGAAAACTACAGCAGAAGTACTAGAGGTCCAGGAGTAGGTAATCAAATTGATTAGAGAGATGGGGCAACTTTTCCATAAGGTGAGAGTGAACAAAGGGGGATGAATAAGACAGGGGTCAAGATAGAAGCACAGAATATAATGAATGGTGCAGAGAGGTTAAACCAGGCTCTTCTGGTTATTCTTTCTTGTAATAAATGAAACATGAGGAGATATGTAATTAAATTGAGTGACAAATTTAAAACTGGTAAAAATTTTTACATTATTTAACCCATGGAACTCATGGTCATAAGAGATAATTTAGACCAAAAATGTAAAAAGTTTCAAAAAAGGATCAGACCTAAGTATGGATACAGAGAGAGCTGTCAAGAGTTATGTTACAAATAAGAGGGGAACCTTGTAGTAAAAGCCAAGTGCTAACTATTAGCAGCTAAAAAAAATTTCCCAATGGGCTAGTTATTCTAGAACTGCTTATTGTAAGGTTTCTGATACCTGGTACTAGCTGCTGTCAAATTTAGGACATTAGTAAAGATGGATTGTTGTGCTGATCCATTGTGGCTGTCACTGTCCATGCTGTCAGCTAAGAGGAAGTCTTATCTGCGCCAAGTCTATTTAGGATTGTTGCCTAATCTTATTTCTCCATGAGATGTTTGTAATTTGTATCGGTCTTTCCTATGGAAAAACCCACATTTTAATTCAGGTAGGAGAATTTCTTTTTGTCCTTACAGAATAATTATATAGAAGAAGAAATTGTTTGATATATTTTGTAACTTCATCTAAGACTTGTGTGTGGTTTAAATTATCAGAGCTTAAATACCTGTTACCTGTCACTAAAACTGTGCCCACAATATGTAGCCATATTATTGGTACATTTTGATTTGTATTTTTATGATATTTGGGTATCAACATAAAGGAAATACATATAGATGCACTGTTGCATTGGTCTGATATTGGATCAGCAGCAATATAAAGAAAATTATGTGTATCAGAAATTGGTCGGATGCAGCCAATAATTTGTCCAATAAATGCCCATTCATGTGCACAGCCTCAACGCAGCACATAGGCAGTGAGGAGCAGAGCTGGCAGCGTGGAATGCTGCCTGCAGCTGGTAAGTCTGGTGTGGTAGAAGGAGTATGGGGGGGCAGATCAAGACGCCCGTGGTGAGGGAGGGTGTGGAGTTGGGGTTTGAGCTGGGGTGGGTGCAGGACAGAGGCATGGCTTGTCAGGGTGGGCACAGGAAAGGGGGTGGCTCCCACTGCTGTGCGCAGCTTGTCTGGGAGGTGGAGGTGTCCCCGGATCTAGTGGCTGGAAGGAGACTGGCCCCAGCTCACCTTGCCCCACCCTGTCCCCCTGTGCCCTCCCAGACAAGTGGCAAGTGCAGCAGCAGGAGCCTCCAGATGAGCCATACACAGCAGCGGGAGCCACCCCCTCACCCAACAAGCCATGCCTCCATCTCATGCCCACCCTGGGCCCAACCCACAGCTGCAGCCTGCACAGCACAGATTCAGGGGGCATACCCTCCACCCCCTTGACAAGCCATTTGCGGCTCTGTCCCTGTCCCTGTCCCTGTCCCACACCCCTCCCTGCTCCAGCTGGTCAGCCCCAGCCCCATTTCCTCCCTCACAGCAGGCCCGCCCCCCTTCCTCCCCTTCCACTACACCAGACTTACCAGCTGTATGGAGCTCTTCAAGCTGAAGAGCTGTGTATCGGAAACCGGATTCATATCAGCCAATATGCCTCCTTAAAAATCAGCCATCGGTATCGGGCCCCAAAAATCCCTATCTCTGCACCCCTAATGTAAATTGTTAGATGAATTTTTTAGAGTTACAGAATTTCTTTGTATATTCTTATGGCTACATTTGTTGGAACTCTTGCATATGAGCTGCTACTTTTAAAATTGGGGCATTGAAAAATGTTTTAACCTAGTTTAGTAAGCACCACATTGGATTGCTTTTGTGATAATTTTGCTATACTGTATATTGGAAGAAAAGTCTAATCTTATTTTTTATAAGAGTTTTCTAATTTGACACAGTGATATAGTGGTGGGGTTGTTTTGACAGATAGTATGTAGAAAATATGTAGAGTACTATGTTTGCTATTTGTATTGAATCAGTTATAAAGTCTTGAGTTGGTCTTTAAAAGGGCTTATTTTAATGCCAGTATTCTGTCAGCATGTATCACTTTTGCTGCTTCCTGGTAGTTTCCAAAAAAACTGAATAAAAACTGCAATCAGCTGTGCAGTTGGGTAGTTTCTATTTTGTGTGTGTACAACAGATTAGACTGTTCTAGGAAGTTAAGTTGAGAGCACTCCCTACCTTTTAAGAATATTGTAAAGGTGAGCCCCATAATTTATAACTTGAATAATGTTGTCTCCCAGCATATAGGTAGGCAGAACTCCACGTTTCTGTACTGAGTGAATAAAACACCCCTCATTTTTTTTCATTAAAAAGTATAAATATCTGAAGCCAGTGCTAGATGCTTACTTGTATAAAAATCCACAGTGACAATTTTGCAAACAAGCAATTAAATGTTGCAGATTTTCTCAAAACTCATTGAGATTGGAAAGGCGGGTCTCCCTTACCCATTTTATTAGTTTACCTTTGGCTTTAATGGCATATATTTGCTGTAAATATGTATATCCACGTTTGTGAACCTGCTGCTTATTAGGGTGTATATAAGGTGTCTAAACAAACTGATTTTGCAGATTGATTACATTAATAGTTTTATATCTTGGTTCCAGCAAAGCTCTGCTGGTTGTCCTCTCCTTTTCACAGCTGCCTGGCATACTTCCATCTCAGTAAAACCACTGGCAGTGAGGTGAATGCTAGGCCTGTCCCGGCATAGAACTTCCCTATTGCTCAGAGGTAGTCCCATGTGTCCTGAAGCCTGTGGTTTTCTCTTAGCTCAGAGCATACTGACCCATGTGAGTGTGAGACCCGAAGTGCTCAAGTCCTCCTCATGTGTAAGAGTATGTAATAAATCAGTGGGTAGATGCCAGGATCTTTGTAGGCCCAACAACTATCTCCTAAGGAACAGAAATGCTATGAAATGAAATGAAAGATATGAGAGAAGAAATTTTGAGAAATTTGAGGCCTGGGGACAGCACATCCTGTCAAATCCTCTTGTCCTACTTGAAGGCATCTCTCAATTGTGAAATACTAACACATCTTGTTCCCTTTGACTATATTTAGAAAGAGTTCTAGTTCTAGGATTAGGTGACCCTAACTCTGTGTCAGCTCTGTTACTCTCCTAAAGGTCTCTGTGTAACCTTTTTGTATTCCATAAGTAACAATGACTCTCTTCCCTTCTGAATGTTCTTAGGTTATCTGTTCAACTGCACTTCTCTTACTTTGAAACTACTTCTCTTCTTTTTCTTTTTCTTTTTTTTTTTTTGCTCCTAGTTTCCAGCCCTCCTCTGTGCCTTTAAGTCAGTGTTTTTATTTACATGTTAAACACCAGCTGTTGTTTTATCTGGAATTTTGCTTAGGCTAAACCTGCTTCTGTCCCAGAGGTGAGGAAGGGCACTTTGTGAAAATAGCTTGTGTAACTTCTTCTCTCCCAACTACACAGTTAGTCTAATAAAAGATATTGCCAAAAAACTCTTTCCTCTTGCTTTTATGAAGAGGCTGCTTTGAATTAAACTATAGGAGCATAGGTTGTAGCCGTGTTGGTCTAAGGACATAGGCAGACAAGGTTTTTTGGGTGAATCTGATATCTTTTATTAGACCAACTTAAATAGTTGGGGGAAAAAATTTTAAGCAAGGTTTTGGGTTCAAAAACCCTTAGGCTGAGGAAGTTTCAGCAGCTGGTGTGTGCTCTTCCTGGATGGAATGAGTAGTATATAAGCCAGAGGCTGGGCTGGTATGCATGCAAGACAGGCAGTCAGTGAAGATGTAGATTGAGGAGTCAATGGGTGAGAGAC
>NW_017728983.1:5216498-5263172 GCF_001723915.1 Gavialis gangeticus
GGGAGAAGGGGGATGAATAGTGGAGAGGTACCTGGGGAGCTGGATGTCAGGCAGGTTATAATGTGTCATAAATCCAATGTTTGTATTTAGTCCATGATTTTTAGTGTCCAGGAGGTTGATGAAGTGGAATTCATAGGCTCATCTCTGGGAAGTGTTCTGTAAATTTCCTTTGAGGATCAGAACTGACAGATTGGAGAGAGAGTGGTTTTCTTGTGAGAAATGTCCCCACAGGTAATTGGGTATTCCTGTCTTTGATAGATTTCCAGTGTGCATTCATTCTGGTACGCAGTTGTTGTTTGGTCTCTCTTACGTATTTTCCATCAGGGCATACATTGGATGAGATATATTACATTTCTGGAGGTGCAGCTGTAAGGTCCGGGAATGCTGATGGCTTTGTTGTGGGATGTTGTAATTGTGGGGGTGGTGGAGATGTGTTGGCAGGTTTTGCATTTCTTGTCATGGCATGGTGTGGATCCATTTGGTGTGTTCTGGGCCTGAGGAAGTTTGCTTCTGGTGATGAGGTTGGCAAGGTTCAGTGCTTGTTTGAAGGCTAGGATGGGTGGCTGTGGGAAGATCTCTTTAAGAAACTCCTTGGCCTGAAACTTCCTCAGCCTGATGAAGGGTTTTTGAACCTGAAAGCTTGCTTAAAAAATTTTTTCCAGCTATTTAAGTTGGTCTAATACAAGATATCAGATTCACCCAAAGAACCTTGTCTGCTTAAATTAAACTACAACTCCCAGCAGACATTGGGATAACTTTCTCACCTTAACCATGAGATCATTTCCTATGTAACCATCTTATCAACCAAGTGCAAAAACAATATCCTGGGACCAAGGAAGGTTAGAGACCTAGGGCAAACAGTCTAAAAAAAATCCAGCAGAATATGGCCAGCAATGCAGCAAACACAGGTATGGTTAAATGCAGTTAAATCTCTTATTTATTAAGTAAAGACTTAGTGATCTACTGTTTAGGGGTTTTGGTTTCACTGGAACCCCTTCTGAATTACGTGTTGGATTTTGTGAAGGCTGTCATATCTAAAAGGAACTGCAAGGTTTGAAAAACTGATAGCATCTGAAGCTATCTGAATCATTTAAAGAAGCAATATCAAATTTATTAACTTCTCCCCCTCACATGAGGTTTCTTTTAGTCAGCCTCAAAATCCGTATAAAATGTATTTATGTTCATAATTCTTCTTACATTTGAGTGAAAAAGAATGGGTGAATTGGAGGACTTGGGAGGCTGATTGTAGGTTATAAATATGAGGCTTTTATTTGTGTACAACACCTTATGCGACACCTCTTTGATACTCTGTGGGAAGTAAATTAGTGTCCTCAATCCCAATCCAAATACACCTCTGTTTGCATACAAAACAATAGGCTTCCTTATGGGTGGTGACAAAAGACCAAGAATTGCATGAGAATAGAGGCTGAATATAGTTTCCTATTGCACTCCCTACTGATGTAACTATGCGGGCAAAAGCTGTAGTGTAAATGCAGTTTTGTGAGACTACCACCCTGGGCTTAGTTCAGGTCATTAAGAGAGGCCGTATAAGTATTGCTGTGCCAGTGATTTTTCACCCTGGGGTGCCTTGAGATTCTTTCAAGGTAGTCACGGGGCACCAGGTAATGTCAGCGCTGTTAGGTGTGCAAACATGATTCACGGGATAAAGCCAGAGATTTCAAAGAGGAATCCATAGTGTTCAAAACATTCTCACCTATTGTCTTTCTGAGTTCTTTTCAACAACAGAATCACTTATTTTTTCTGTAGTGAAAAAATAAATGAAAACTAAGAGCTGACATTTTTTGAGGGGTGCCTTGAGTATAAAAGGTTGAGAACCTTTGAGCCACACCAACAGAAAAACTCCTTCTGTCTGTATACAGTATGCCGTATTTCCAGTAAGGAGCTTTGCTGACAGTTATGTGAGCACAGCAATGGCAGCTCCATCTTCCCTGTGGGTGTTTCTGTGCAGTTGCTGTTTCAGACCCCACGTGTGAAGTTTTCTGACAGAGCAATCAGCAGAGTCTTATCCAGGAGAATGCCAGAGCTGTTGTTTGAATACTTAGATATCCATTTATTTTCAATGGGTTATAATCTCCAGCCTGATGGCTGTGTAAGCAAAGCTGCTGAAATTGTCGGTCTAGGAAACAATCTTAAATACGAACACACAAGCAGGTTGTGAATGCATAAAGCATCATCTACTTCTCAGTAACTGCCCATGTGCAGGCTTTAACCTGTGGTAAGTGGAAGCTGCCAATCTGTTAATGATTTTTTGCATTCACTCCAGGGTAAGAGTGTGCACACAGGTAGTCACTGCAGAGGATCCAAGGTGCTACACATTCCTCAGCTACTTTACTTCCTAGTAACTTGCTTATGCATAGAAAATCAGGCATTAAATCACATTTTTTGGATTCAGAATTCTTGTGGCTGTGTTTTTGTCATGCCATTTTAAAATTTAAATTGCAAAAATTCAGATGTCATGTCTTCCTGGAGCAGAATTAATTTATAAAGTCTTTGAACCAGGGGTTGCATCTGCCTTGGGTTTAGAAACACATAGTACAATCAAAACTAGTGTAAAATGGAAACTTTGATCCTACTGTGATACAAATGATAATAGTAATAATAATAAACATTGTATTTGTTAGGATAACATCCAATAGCCCAGTCAGGACAGGGACCCCACTGTACTAGGTGCTATGAAGACACACAAAGTAATATTCCAGCCTTGAGAAGTTTCCAATCTGAGATAAAAATGGAATGGCAAGTATAAGTTGGGAGGATGGCCCTGTCTTTAGGGCACTAGCTTGGTCTGTTGCAGTCCCTCCTCTACCACAAACTCTCTGCAGCACCTTGGGCCGGTTGGTTCTCTCTGTACGCTGAAGATAGTGTTCCTTATTGCACAGATGGGTTTTGAAGAAAAATATAATCAGGATGTGAGGATGTTAAATGTTGTACTGACAGAGGCCATACAAGTGTTTAAAGCAGGGGTGGGCAAAATATGGCCTGTGGGCCGGATGGTCTTTGTCCAGCCCACAGCGGGTACCTGGGTCCCACCTGGCCCAGGCATCCTGCTGCCCCTTGGCCATGCAGTGGGGTTGGGTGGCTCCGCAGCTGGACCTTTCTAGGCAGCCCAGGTGGCAGCTGCTCGTTACAGCTGCTGCTGCCACTGGACCCAGCCCTGTGTTACTGGTGGGGACCTGCGCTGTATAGCCCTGACCCCACATGTCCCCCACCTGCTCCGGGCTTGCCCGCCCAGGCACAGCAGCAGCGGCCTTTCCCCCTTGCTGCTGTCAGCCGTTCCTACTGCATCTGCCCAGAGCCTGCGCCAGGCTGCTCTGCACTGCCACTACAGTGATGACAGTGTAGATGCAGGACAGCCAGGTGCAGGCTCCGGGCAGCTGCAGCAGGAACAACTGGCAGCGGTGATGGGGAGGGGCTGCTTTTCTCCCACGCTGAGCCACAGCGTCTGTCCCACACTGCTGCTGCTGACCCTGGGTAGGTGAGCCCAGAGCAGGGTCAGGCCACCAGTACCACAGGGCTGGGGCCAGTGGCAGCAGCAGCCAGAACGAGCTGCTGCTACCTGGACACACCCCACCAAACCCTCCCCCACAAACCCCCTCCTTCTCCCCCCCTCCACACACACATACCTGTGCACCTCTGGGGGGAGCCCTGCGCACTGCTATGCATACATATTCCACCTCACACACCCAATACCCACCCACACATCCCCACAAGCCCCCATACCCACCTACCCATGGCCACATACATCCACACACACACAATATACAAGAGTATAACTTCATTTTGAGCTGTTATGCAGTCATCTCTATACACCACCCAAACGCACACAAATTAGGACAAAAATATTGCTTTAATAAATTATTGTCAGTGTTTGATTTTTTTAGTATATAATTTGTTTTTTTTCCAGTTCCAAGATGGCAGACTCCCTTCCCAAAAGCAGTACTTTTGGGGGCAAGGTGAGGGACTTCTGGTGGCAAAGATCAGGGGTTAGAGGGCAGGACTTCAGGTCCCAAGATGGTGATTAGGGGGGCGGGGCACCTGTCAAGTGATAGGGCTACCCATGCAACCCTTGACAGCACACCAAAACTTGTTAAGCGGCCCTCCAGCCAAAATAATTGCCCGACCCTGGTTTAAAGGGTTGTTTTTATAGGGAGATGACTACTGTGGAAAAGCTCCCCACAATACTGACTTTATTCTGGAAGCATTAATGTGGTTCTGAAGCAGAGTAAAGACTTTGGAGTAAACCCATTTTATTGTGTTCTGTACTGGCTATTCCAGAATGAGTTTGTGATGTGAGAGCTCTCCCAGTACAGGCTACAAGGTGAATAAATAGAACAAGTGGGTGCAGCAAGCAATAGGAGGGAGGACAAAGGTAATGGTGATAAGGAGGTGTTTACAGAAGGTGACTGTGTGTCCAGTGGCAGTTCTGGATCTGTGAAGTATTCACTGTCCTGATGAGCAACCCTGGGTAAGTCCCTTCTTGACTGTGCTTCCGTTTCTCTGCCTTGAAATGGGGAGGGTGATGCTGAACTCCTTTGTTCAATTTGAGATCTGCTGATGGAACAAGCAAGGTATCATTATTTTTGGAAACTGCACATGCATAATTCAATATCAGCAATTTTCTTTGACTGGAGAATCTTGTCATTCTTCCGCTGTCTGAGCTAGCTAGTTTTTTTCTTGCATCTTTCCTCAGAATAGCCAATTAATTGAAAGTGTTTCTGCAAAAAATCCCACCCCAAGAAATCACATCTTAAAGGCTTGTTGACGTGATAAAGACCCCCATTTTCCACGGGGAAAAGATAGGGGGAGAAAAGAGGCTGCTGCTTATTCTGCTTATTAATGAAGGAAAAGTAACTACAGCAAAACTCCTGAATTATGCAGCTAGAAAGCAATTACAAATGTTTACTATGAGGACCTGAAAGACAATCTGTATCTTCTAAAAAAGCAGATTTTTCTTAGGAGGTTGGGACTTTCCATGGTATTTGAATATTTTAAACAATGTTTTCTCTGTGGTCTATGTGGCTGGAGAGTTTCTGAGAGCAGGCTGCAGAGATCAGGGCTCACACTACTGCATGCTGTGGAGCGCACTGGGCCCTGGTTATGAGATCATCATTATTAAAATACAGTCCTAGGAGAGAGCATATGCATGTTTAAAAAGGATGGCGTTTGTTATGTAAAATAACATCAGAGAGACAGAAGGGGGAGCGGCTTGTCAGAGAACAGTGGAAACCGGCCAGAATGATTTGGGCCATGTCCACACTAGGGAAGAATAGCAGCATACTGTAATGCACAAAGTACACTTAGTGTGGATACAGGTACCTCAGCAAAGCTTAGCACACAGCACAGTATGCTGCATTTTGTGAACAAAATGAGCAACACTGGTAAGAGCGCATTTATAAGGTCTTGGAACCTGCCAACTCTGTTCAATTATCAGAGCTTGCTAGGAAAGTTACAGGTTGCTTAGCTGAAGAGACGACTGAGAAAGGGAGGTAGGCACCAGCAGGAGGCTCTGAAACGGGGGACTGAAAGGAAGGAGCCTTTAGGAGCAGCATCTTCAAGCAGGTAGAGGAACTACTCTTGATAATTTCCCTGTTAAAGAATTAAGTTGCCCAGAGAGAATTTGTTGGCATGGCAGTGGGTCCTTTACAACCTAGGCTAATAGACAGTTTGCCTTGGACACAGGTAAGCAGCTGCTTATGATGTGGTTTGGTTGGTACAGCAGCATGGACCATCCAGGTTTTTGCCAGCACAGCTGTATTTTGGGACCACACCCCTTTGGGCACTTTGACATGTGGCACTTTAATTAGAGTAGCTGAGAGCATCTGTAATTAAAGCGCTGCCATGGCTCATGTATTGGCATCCCTGCGCTTAATAATGGTGGTGGGGGCCGCTCAAACTAAAGCTCACTTGATGAGTTTTAGTTCAAATGCCCCCACCACCGTTTTTAAGCATGGGGATGCTGATACATGAGACACAGAAGGCTGCTGGAGCATGGAAATTGCCATGCTCCAGCAGACTCAATTAATAGACTGCTTCAACACGCTGGAATTCCAGCACATCGGAGCAGCCTCCGCGCTCATGTATAGGCATCCTTTACGTCTGTGATGGGCAAAGCTATGTTATGGCATTACTGCTGCCTGAGGGATCATGTAACTATGTTATTTCCATATGAGGCAGGGACAGAGGCACTGAAACATCTCTGTTTGCAAAGCAAAGGCATCCAGCCAGTGCTTGACTCTGCATGGTGCATGAGGGGATTTAGCGCCAAAGCCTGTCTGCGAATTAGAACAATCAGGAGACAGCTTAGCTGTTTGTGTGGGGGTGAGGTGCAGTCTGGTGATATAGCAGGCATGGAAATCAGGAGAGCTTGGCATGGCCTGTCAACCAGGAGTGCTCTTGGGGCTTGTGTTCATGCTGTGGAGCTGGTGGGCACAGAGCAGGGCACCAGGTTTGGGGACAGGACGTAGGCGAGTGGAAGGAAACTGGTGTGGAAGAAAATGAGACGTGTAGTGGAAGAACAGTGTGGACTAGGGCAGGAGTGGCTGAACATACATGGAGAGTGAATCCCACTGTTGGTTCAGGAGTGGGTGCTATGTTGGAGACATGGTGAGCAAAAGAATGGACTTGCACTGTCGCAAGCCCCTCTGCTCAGTGAGGGAGGTTGAAGTGTGTTCTGGGTTCTTAGTTTGTCACAAAAATGTAGCTCTGGTAGCATTTTCTGCTAGGGGGCAGCAGTAGTCCAGGCTGCAGACTCAACGGCAGATTTCCAAAACGTTGCTGCTTGTCGGCAGCAGGGCTTTTTCCTAAGCTTCTAAGGCAGTGGGCAGGGTGGGATGGGGTTGGGGTTGTAGTGCAACTGCCACTTCCAGCAAGCAGAGTATGGGAACATAGTTGGCAGGAGAGCAGCACTTTCTGACTTGCTAATTTGCAGGCTGTCAGGGAAAAGGTGGGAGGAAAAAGTTCCCTTAGGCAGCTGTCCTGCAGCAGCATATCTTGGGGTTTGCCATAGTAACGATCACTATAGTACCTGACTGTGAAAATATGTAAGGCCCTTTTACAGCCTTGGTAAGTAATGTGGAGACCCTGCAAATGCTGTTCCTGGTGTAACACCAAAGCTAGTGCATAAATGTGTAAAATATTAAGTTGTGGCTCCCCAGCTTTTACCAAACCCCTTCTACCCCCCACTTCGGACAGTTCTGTTACCTGGTCAGTGTGCAACCAGACGTGCAAAATATTTGATATTGCTACAAGAAATCTTATCAATTTCACTGCAGGATTTGATGCCTTTATCCCTTTGTTCTGTCTAAAATGCACTTCAGGGGAACGGGATGTAATCAGTCTCACGTGAGCAGCCGTTCTGGGGTTTTTAAACTTTCCATGTTTGGGGAAAGAGAGACTCCATAAATGACAGAAATGAAAACTCTGTTAAAGGAGGAACTTTTTGTTCTCTTCTTTTTAACTCTGTCGGTCCAAACATGGGGCCTCCATCCTTTTCTGTGTTACACTCTTTTTAACCAGCAATTTGGGCCTGAGCCACAGTGAATCTCACACTGACCCAGCAAGTTTTCCTCCACAACATCACCTTTTTAGGTCATTTGTTCTCTAATAATTTAATCTCTGCCTCCCAGACAAGTCAAACCTGTGCTGCATTCCTGCTGGTTGCTATATAATAGCCTTAAGTATGTAAACTCCTCTCCACTGGCCTGAGAGTGTGAGTCCATGAGCTGGTGTTCAGGAGGGGAACAGAGTGATTCTTGGATCTTGATGTCCATCTTCACAATGCTTAATATTTCCAGCCTAGTCTTAGGGGCCACACCCATGTCTGTGTGTGCAGGGCTTCTCTGATGTAATGTGGGTGGTGTAAGCCTTTCCTTGTTTGCTTCAGAAGCATGGAAATGCTTTGCTGTTCAGATGGGTTCTCAATTGTCAGTCTGTCTCGATTTCCTTGGGTTTTTTTCTAATGGCACACACCCTATTAAATCACGTTGCACAAAAAGTGCTGAAATGCTGCTTATCAAAGTCATCCCTCTTCCAGTGACTCATTAAACAAAATACCTTTAGGAGACAGATTTCTTTTGATTCTATTAATGCAACAATGGGACCAGTGCACCTCTCTGTTCCAGTTTTTCTTTAACCTTCAAGCATCAGAGTCTTTTTAGTGGATTATACCCAGCCAAAAGCCTAAGCAGAGTAGCTTTCATGGAAGCCCTGCCTCCATTTCTAGCAATGGGAGAGCAGCTGGCTCTAAGTGTTCAGCAGAGAGGAGGGAAATGGCAACCTTGTTGACCTCTTCCAACACCAGCTGCAGGCTCTGCTGGTATGTTGCTATTTTGTATCTGAGCATGGATTAGAGTCATGCTCTCTTTGGCTTGGAGCACAGTAGTGTTTGCCAGGTAGGCCTGTTTAGGGGTTTCTGCATGAGTCCTTCTCTGCTGGATTCTCTAATGCCTCTGTGGCTTCCCTTGGGAGCACATTGGTGAGATATTGAATAGGGAAATTCTGGGTCAGTGTAAACAGTAGTTATCTCTATTTTAGGTTCACCATTCTTATAATCTTTTCAGTAGGAACATGACCTGTAAAATATTCTGGCCTGCAGTCCCCTGCTTTGTACTGAAGCTGGAACTTGGTTGGCAAGAGGATGAGGTCATCACTGTTTCAAGTAATGCAGAAGAGTGTATCCAGTCCTTTTGATCTCAGAAATCCTTCAGTTTCCTTTCCACCTGTTATGTTCACATCCCCTCCAACAAGGTAGCATCAGTCATGGTGGAAAGGGCTGTCACTCGTGCTTTCTTGTGAAGCTACATTTAAACTGGTTGTCAGAAGGATCCTTAATAGCACGGCTCCTACTTCTTAGCCCTTACTAGAGAGCAAGGCTAGGCTTTTGAATCTTGAGTGCCAGAAGTTGGGTTCCTAAATTTGATCTGATTTCTTTTTTTAGAAGCACTGAATCGGCTACACTATATACCAAGCCAAGAGGAACCTGCAGATGCTTAGCTCTTCTGAAAAATCATATAATTAGATGGGTAACAATATTTTAGTCCCTACCTTCAGGCCCTGAATTTTCAGTGTTCTGTTCATGATATTCCCAATCTGTATTGATGGGAGGAGCTTGAGGCTGGTCACTTCCATAGGTGCTGGGTGCAATTAAGTGTCATCTTAATTGCAAAGCTAAGAGGCAGATTCATTCTCCACAGCCTTATCCTTTGTTCCTCGGTTTAGTTCATACTTTGTAGGTACCATTGATCGGGTCAAGGAGTAATGATAGCACACAGTAAATAGCAGAGAGGCTTTTTGGGGCTGACCTTTACTGTACACAGCTAACAAAGAAGACAAGTAAATCTGTGAATCCCAAGTTTTCTGATTCTTTCCTTCTCCTTCACAGAGACCCCCCAACTGAATCCTGTGATTGAGCCCCTCTCTTGGATGCTGGGCACCTGGCTTTCAGACCCTCCAGGAGATGGCACCTTCCCTACAATGAAGCCATTTCAGTACCTGGAAGAGGTGCACATCTCCCATGTTGGGCAGCCGATGCTAAACTTCTCGTAAGTCTAGAACTGATTGTCTTAGCAGTAGCCTTGGGATTGGAGTGTGCCCAATTCCTAATGGGTTTGCCAGCTGCGCATTAGAAAGTAACATGAAAATTATTCACCCATCAGATGAGAGTATTTGATGGGCTCAAAGTCGCCTGATTTTTTCAGAAATGCTGAACAGCCCAGACTCCATATGCCTGGATGACGCACCTAATCATCAGCAGCTGTTCACCTGATAAAACATGCAGTTGTACTTCCTTGCAGTTGAACAATGAACAGTTATGGTACATTTAAATAGGAACACAGATGTGTAGGCAGGATTAAGCACTCAGCCATGCCTCTGAGTATTGCATATGGTAGTGACCTGTCTTCTGCAATCTACAACAAATCAACAGAGTCCTTCCTTATGGGCCCCAGGGTGAAAAGTTTTGAGAGCCCAGCAGTGGAGGAATTGGAAGGTTGGGAGTGAAAGTGGTTCTGAGAGAGACCGAGGCTCTTTCCATGCAGCCCACACAGTACTTGCACCTTAAATATCCCTGGTTCTTTACCTTCTTAGTCACTTAAACTTAGGCAGGAGGTAACGGATTTAGAGGCGCACAAATTTGCACTATCATAATGCCCAAGAGTGTCAGTCTTCTTCCCACTGAGCCAGAGAAGAGTTTCCTTAGAACAGCATCTGTTCTGCTTCACTTAGTTTTGCTTAGACCCCACTACAGATTTAAGTGAGCTATCCATGTTAATTAACCCTTCTGGATATGTAGGTTTAAGAAACTGCATGTGGGGAATAAACAAGAGTTTGGAGCACATTGGGTAATACTTTCAGTAACAGCTTGGTGTTAGCCCGCTACTCTTTGAAGGTAGAAATTGTGCTGAATTCAGGAGGAAAGAATAGTTGTAGGCTCTCAACACTGTGCAAAAATGATGCATGCATTCCAAGCGCACACAGATTCTTTAGTAGCGTCATTATGTCAGTTAGGCGTGTGATCTGTACCAGTACAATTATAGTGTAGATACACATATTAGTATAATTATTTCCTGTATGAGAACAAGCTATAAGCATAATTATGCCAGTAGAACTCATTCATACCAGAGGGGCTCTACCACTTTAATTATACTAGAGCACTTAAAGCTATATGCCTTCTGGGGTTAGGCAAGGCCAAACCCCAAAGGGGCCATTGCTGCATTCATAAACAAAAAAAGAGTAATGAGCAGTGTAAACTGCAAGCACACAAACCTTCCCATGATTGGGTGTCCAGCTCCTCTCACGGTTTTTTATTCCTAATTCTCCCAAGTACTTGGATTGTTGAAGAGCACACTGATGGTCTGTTCATTGGGCACTCTGTGCGGTAGGTCTCTTATGCATGTAAAAACAATGTTTCATAATTACACCTGACTTCACATATGAAATATATTCTTTGAATGCTTAGCTCGGAGTGCTTTTTGTTAATTAATCATTGCTGCCACGTGGCAGACCCTGACGTGTTCTTGGGTCCATTCTGTACTTGTACACTTAACATCTGGATTTCTGCTAGTTACACAGAGTGCTATACAGAGTCCAGATACAGGCCCCTTCTGAGAAGAGGGGAGATTTCTGTGATCCATTGCAGACTGTGATGGGGATTTCAATAGGTTGCTAGTCAGTGTGCATGTTAGAGTTGTGGGAAAGGACTACTGATGATGTATGTCTGTAGAGTGCTGTCTGAATAGAGAGTCCCCAGAGTAGAAGTAGCAGCAGCTCAGAGGAAGGCTTGAATTCTCATTCAAAGAGATGAGGGATCAGAAATTCCATCCAGCTTCATGAGAGAGAAAGGAGCAATGGAAACAATGCTGCACTAATCTGGGAATGCCTAATAATCAGGTGCCCACACTAACCTGGTAGTGCAATACCAGAGCAATTTATTGTATTTGCAGAGTAGGATTGTCCAAAACACAAGTCCCTGAGTTGATGGAGATTTGCATGTCTATGAGCAGCCAGGTTTGCACTTTTGCGCTAAGAGCAGTGATGGTCTGATCTGTAGTGCCTATGGCAGGCTGGTATTTGGAGGAGGCAGCCTGCCAGCCTTGCAAATGAAAAGAAAGGCACTATTGTAATAACAGAGATTTAGTGGCCTAAGGAGGAAGATATGCAGCAAACCATGGCCCTAAAATCAGAGAAAGAACTGGATGTCCAAGGATTCCTCTCAACCAGTTTTGTTGTATTGGAGGCTGAGTGGCAGATCCCAGGCCTGAGCATAAAAAATGAAATACAGCTATCATTATTAGCAGTGAATGAAATGTAATGTCCTTCACAGGTGTGGACCTGCCAGTGCTGAAGTGATAGCTACTGCTGCATGGTGCACTGGTTACCTCTAGAGCTTGAGCATATTTTTTCATATTACTTTAATTGAAAGTTACAGTAGTGTAACTGTGAGCAACGCTGATTACTAGGGGTCTACTTAAATCGCGATTTTGTAGAAACCGCAAAATCTGGGATTATCTGCAAAATCAAAACCAAAAATAAAGTGCTGGCTCCCCAGTGGTCCTCACAGCCACTATGGCCCAGCCTTGCAGTCCACCCGGGAGGGGAAGGTAGTGGCTGGTGGGGCAGCATGAAGGGTAGCGGAAAAGATGGCTGCTGCCCCCTTGTCTCATTCCAGGCCTCTCCATCAATTGTCGGTGAGGGGCAGGGGCTGTGTGAAGGGCAGCCAGTAGTCAAGATGGCAGCTGCCCCCACCCCTGGGCCTCTCCATCAGTCAGCACTGAGGAGTGTGGCTGCTGATGCACATTGTAAAACGTTTCTTGAATTTGCTCTTTATGCCTCAACCAACCCATGAAAAACTGTTATTAATATAAGTCTAACTACGATTAAGGTAGACCCCTACTTATGACACTGTGGTTGAACAAAGTACCAGTGTCTCTGAGATGAGGCTGGGCTGACCCCCCCTGTGTATTTGCTACCCTTATCACAAAGCTTTGGTAGTTTTAGCATCCCAATTTCCCAACAGGTTCAATGCCTTTCATCCAGATACCAGGAAGCCAATGCATCGTGAATGTGGATTTATCCGCCTCAAACCTGACACTAACAAGGTGGCCTTCATCAGTGCCCAGAATACAGGTACCAGCCCGTTGCCTTCCCAATTTGTTCTACTCTCTGTGAATTCTCTTGTGGAAGAAGGAAATGGCAGCACTCACCTAAGTTACAGAATGCTATTGGACCTGTGTGAATATTTCACACCTGCATCTGTCCTGAAATCTATATAGGTCATGCTGTAAGCACAAGTAGATGTACACTGTGGTTCACAATTTCCTACTCCTAGAGTATGCCCCTTATTAAAGTGGCCAGGGTGCAGCACAGAGCTCATAACCATAGGGACATAGGGGCAGGGTAGCTTTTGGTCACCTTTGCACCCTTTCTATCCTGGGTAGCTATGGTACCTTGGCATAACTCTTGGCATAGACATCCATATGGCAGCCTCCCTAAGTTCCCCTACAACTTGCAGCACTACCTAGGATTTCTGTCATGCTACATATTATGGTCCTGTTCCTGACATGCCATTTGGTTATGTTCCTTAATTACCCAGGGTTAGGGCAAGTTCCTTGGAGGGCATCCTTATTGTTGTCTTCTGCTTCTTCTAAAGACTGAAAAGAGGGGCCTTGGGGCACCTTTACATGACACCAGCCCTTTTACACAGTTTGAAGGCAGCAGAGTGGAGATGAAGTTATTAAAACTGAAAGGATTTGAAAATCTGATTGACTGCAAAAAATGCACCTAAAACTGTCCAACATTTTTTCTGCAAGGCTTCTGTTTGTTCTTTGCCTGCCTCCTGGGTTATCAAGCCTAGTGCAAGTAATTTGCCAGTGTGTCCAGGATTCCACTTATTAATTGTGGTATTTGACGTGGCGGTTGTTGCTGGGGATAGTAGTGTTTAGTCATACAAAATCATAGTACATAACTGTAGCAAAGCTACCCTTTATATGTTATTGTAACATTTAATAATTTTTTCTTCTAATGCCAGGTCTTGTGGAGGTGGAAGAAGGAGAGGTGAATGGACAGGAGCTTTCTATAGCTTCTCACTCTATAGCCAGGATCTCCTTTGCCAAGAAGCCCCATGTGGAGCAGGTAAGCACCTTGAGGTTTCACAGCAAGCCATGGTGATGAAAGCCATTCTAACAAATTGTTAATAGGTAACAGCCCCCCTAGACTTCCAAATGAGGAGATGCAGCGAATAACATGCCTTCATTAAAAATTAACTTTGGAGGTTCTCCAAAGGATTGTCCAATTTTTCTTCTCCCATCTTCTTTATGATGGTCTCCAGGAGGTCTTTCAGAAATTGCAAGACCAGAAGAGGACCACTGTGATCGCTGGCTTGATATTCTGTGTAATAGTGGCTGTGGGACTTTCATAAATTAATTTTGTATTTGAACCAGAGCTTGTCTTTTAGAGAAAATATCTATCTTGTATTTACAATTCCTGTTTGATGCCCTTAAGCAGGGATTATCTTTCTTACTTTTGCAGGCCTGATTCTCAGTGACGCAAAGGTTTTTACATGTACTTTAAGGTCCTCTTTCCTGCTCTCCTAGCTTAAAGGGGCCTTCTCCTAAATATAAGTATTAGTAATCCATTATCTTTCCTCCCCAGCTAGCTCAAAGGCAGCTGAAGCATGCAGTTACGTTTAATTCAATGGAAGCTTGTGAAGTGCTGAACATGAGCCAAGAGTGTGACCTTGTTGCAAAGAAGGCTAAGGGTGTACTGGACTGCATTTGTTGGAGTGTTTTCAGCAGATCAAGGGACATGATTCTTCACCTCTAGTCAGCACTGCCATATCTGTGTCCAGTTTTGGTCCCCCACTATAGCAAGGATGTGGATAACTTGGAGTGAGTCCAGTGAAGATCAATGAAAATGGTTAGAGGGCTAGGGAACATGATTTATGAGCTTATTCAGTTTGGAGAAGGAAGACTGAGTTGAATAACAGCCTTCAACTACCTGAAGGGTGGTTCCAAAGAGGATGGATCTCAGCAGTGGCAGATAATAGGACAAAGAACAGTGGGCTCAAGTTGCACCAAGGGAATTTAAGGTTAGATACTAGGAAAAACTTTCTCACTAGGAGTGTAGTAAAGCACTGGAACAGGTTACCGAGAGAAGTTGTGGAATCTCCATCCTTGGAGGTTTTGAAGACCTGGGTAGACAAAAAGTCTTGACTGGGATGATCTAGATGGGGATGGTCCTACTTTGAGCAGGGGGTTGGACTAGATGACATAGTGAGGTCCCTTCCAACCCTAATTTTCTATGATTAAGGAACCAGACACTGCAGTGGTGGAGGCTGATGTTTAGCTAGCAAACACAGCACAACATTAACACAGGGAAACTTGCCACTGCAACATATCCTTTAATCTCCATGCACACCCCACAAAGCCTCTGGTTTTTAAGGTCTTCTTTAAAATATCCTTGCACACTAAAATGCTTGATAGTCCATGTATCTACCCTGAGAAGGAAAAGAAATAGGTTGACTTAGAATTATTTGTTATTGCTGGTGTCTCGCAACTGATGCAGTATGAAGGCACACAAATTGCTTGGGAGGTTTAGCAGGTTCAGGCATCTTATGTCTGTGAGATACTTGACTGTCAGTTCAGTTTGGCACTCTCATTTTGGCTTTAGGGCTCCAGTTACCTCTGGAATCTCCCCCCCACCCCTTAATTTGCTTTCATTAATATTGGGGCAAGGGGGAGCTAGGGCCAGAAGATGTAGCTAGACAAATATAAACTGTGCAAAATAATTTCTACTGGTACAGTGGGGAGAACTACCAGTCCAAAAATAAAGCCTGTCTCCTTCAGAGTTTCACGGTGGGCCTGTTCCAAAGTCTTGTAGGCATTTTTGTTGCTGCAGTTTTAAATTTGATGGAATTGGAATCAGGCCCTTAAGACGTGCACACAAATAATTGAAGCAAAATGCGAGCTACTTTTAAATACATTTCCAGACGGATTTTTCCTGAAGCTCCCCTATATCAGGGTTTCTTAAACTTTTTATTAGCGTGGGTCCCCAACTTAATTAAGAAATAATCTTTCCTCCTCTCATTCACAGTTAGACATGCTGAGAGTTGTACATGTTGGCTGGCTCCTTTCTTTCCTGGACACTCATATGTTGCTGCTGGCCCTTATCCCACCAGTGATGGCTGGCAGCTCTGATCTGGCTGCCAGCTCTGATCTCAGACAGCAATTCTTGTTTTCTCTGCTTTGGTTATAGCAGTGCCTGCTTGGTGCAGCAGAGCTAACTGCTTGTGGTTTCCAGACACCAGTGTCTGTATAAATAGCAAGTAAACAGGGAGGAGAAAAATAAGTATCTTGTGCCCCCGGCAGCATAATGTCTGCAGAAGTTTTCCTGAATGTTCCCTGCAACTTTGGATACTGGGTTAATAGATGCTTACACCAGATCAGGACCAAAGTCAGTAGGATAATGAGAAGCTCTGGCTTCAGAACAAATGCAGTGTTGTGTTCATGTGTGTAAGTGTCAGAAAACTATTAGTAAGTTCAAGCATAATTTCCCTTTTTAGGGACTGAATTGTGTGCATTAAGTGTGCTACAGACAACCTCTGATGCTTCAGCATGATTCTTAAACTAGAATTGGGTCTTGTTTAGTGTAAAACAAGTTTATTCTTTATCTTGGGACAATAGATTTTTAATATGTTTCCCCAGTAGTGCTTGTATAGAGGAGGCCTGTGGCACTTCGGAAGCAAGACTTGTTTCTCAGCCTCCCATGAGTGGGGAGTGATTTTGTTTCCTCTGGGAAGTCTGCACACAGGTGTTGGCTGCTTCCATTTGCAACTGGTTTACTGCGTGTTGGGTTTCTTCCATTCAGGAGGATAAGCTGCTTAACAATCCAGTCTCTGTTCCTCTATGCACCATTTGTAATGTAACAAATAAGCAGCCTCTCCTGTGACTTGCACAATGTGCAGTAGCAGGTGAGAGTTTGTCTTTGGGGATCCTTTAGCTGCTGTAAGTTTGAAGTGACTCGCACAGGTTGGGGAGCAATGGCTCCAGTGGTCTTTGTGGTCTGCCCTGGTGTCTGTCAGGGAACGTCCCACATGTGGCCTCTCATGGGGAGACTATTCTTTTCTTTTCGTGGGCTGTCTGCTCTGCCAGAGCCATACCTATGATTTACACTTCTGATTAAAGGAGTCTAGGAGGAACAGTAAACTGAAGGAGGACAGACAGTCTGTGCTCTGTTATGTCTTCACTGTAGAGTTGGACATGGCTGCTACTTGGTTCTAACTTGGTTTTATGTAATGCAGAACCTTCTCGCCCAATGTTACTGGTACTTTTATCCAAGACAAGCTGATCTGGCTGGAGGCAGCACTTCTTTTGTTAAGGCGGATAACCCATCCCCATAGCTGCAAGAATGTAGACCAGGGGTGGGCAAAATACAGCCCCGGGCCAGATCTGGTCCGCGAGGCCATTCTATCCAGCCCATGGGGATCCTAAAAAATTTAGAAAATTAATATTTCTCTGTCTTTGGTACCTGTAATAAATGACAGGAACCAGGGGCAGCAGGACCCAGGGGAAGTCCAGCAGGCTCCCACAACAGCAAGGCCCCACCCCGCCTCGCTCCCCCAGCCAGAAGCCCCAGCAGGGACCACATGGTTGTCCCGGCTCCGGAAGCTCAGGTAAGGCAGGGGGTGAGGGAAGAAAGGCAGGGAAGGAGCCTGGGGAAAACCAGCCCCTTCCCTGCCCTGTGGCCAGTGCTCCCAGCCGCAGCTGCCCGCAGCCTGCGCGGGGCTGTCCCGAGCAGGCACAGGCAGCCCCATGTAGGCTGCAGTGCAGGGTGCCAGCCACAGGGTGGGTGAGGGGCCGCTTTTCCCCCACACACTCCACACCAGCTTGTAACCCGCCCCCACTGCCAGCCTGGGCCCCGCACCAGCTCCGGGCTCACCCATCGGGGCTACACATGGCAGCAGCAGCTGCAGTGCCCCCGCTTTCTGTGCCGGGCAGCATTTGCTGCTGCTGCCTGCCCAGAGCTTGCACGCTGGGCAGCCCACAGGTGGCGGTGGCAAACACTGCCTGGCGCAGCAAGTGCGGGGGCCACAGCTGCTCCCACCGCAGAGCAACCCCAACAGGAAAGCATGGAGCTGGCACGGGGCCCAGGTTAGCATCACTCCATAGACCCCTGCCAGCCTGCACCCTGCTCTGGGCCCCGCCAGCACTGGCCCTGAGACATTGGTCCCAAGATGGTGACCAGGGGGCAGGGTACCTGTCAAGGGGTGGGGCTACCCATGCGGCCCTCAACAGCTTGTCAAAACAGGGTAAGTGGCCCTCCGCCCAAAATAATTGCCCGCCCCTGAAGTGTAAACTAAATCATTATGTGTCCCCCATGCCCAGAGGGGCTGAAAAGAATTCTCCCACAATTCACTGGGAGAGAATTATAGAGTGGCTCAGCTTTACTAAAACACACAAACCCATGGGAGATACCACAGAAGTCCTAGTGATGTACGCACAGGAGTGTGATCCCAGTGAAGATGCAGGAACTCGGTTGTTGTGAAATGTTGCTACTCACCAGGGCTAGGCTAACTGGGGTGTAGATCAGTAGGACTAATTCAGCACTGAAGACATGTCCTAAGTGTAGCAGAAACTGGGCAGGAAACAAAGCTTTAATCCCCGAGTTCTCAACTGGCCTAAGCCAGACACTGCTTCAAAGGAGGCTTAGAACTGCCAGAAAGTGAGCTGAGGCTGCTGTGCTAGGAAGTTTGCACTGCAGGAGATATGCAACTATGACTAGGGCTCTGCTGTGAAGGAAATTTCTGCCAGACCCCTCTAACTAGAGCTGATAGGGCCAGTTGTGAGGAAGCTGAGACTGCTAGCATTAGCATTGGCATATTGAGGACACAGCTGGGAGTCCCACGTGCCTTATGTGAAGTCACATTTGCAGAATAATGGCTGAGAAAGCAAGAAGCAAAGGTCAATAAACTGTCATCAAAAGGAGAGAAGAGCCCAATCTGTTACATTCTTTTTACTGTGGTATCATATTGATTATTACAACTGAATGGCTTTAGTACCCAAAAATGAGGGTGGTTAAAAAGTTTCTATTTTTAAGAGGTGACCTCTAACTGGAGGAAGAACAGTTATGTTTGATTCGTGACTTGCAAGGATCAGAATTTTTCAGTGTGGCTTTAACTGCACTGCCTTGGTGCAGGCACAACATTGTAAAAAACTGCAGGCCAAAATTTTTGCAGAGAAGAGAATGTGTGTGGTCTAATTTGCATGCTCAGGATTGTACCCAGAATTGTTGGTGTCTGCAGAAGCAGAGGCCAGAAGCTGGAAAGCTTGTCCGGACAAACATGAAGTTTCCTTTTGAGCATGATTTTCTTAAGGAGCTTCAGGCATCACTTTATTTTTTTTCATTTTAATAGTTTGTACAGCTCATATCACCATGGCATCAGAGCTCTTAGTTACAGACATTTTAACCAGCTTGCCGTATGTGGACCTGCTTGGTGTCACAGCTGCTCTCTGATATACTAGAAGCAGAATTGGGAGGGGGGGAGAGAAGAAAGGAAATTGTCCTTAAAGGCAAACCAGATAAATGCCAGATTTACTTCCTGGAAGCTTGTCTGACTCCAGCTCTGACAGTGGGCACAGGGATAGGAATTCTGGAGTTAAGACCAGATGAGGAAGCCCTTGTTCATGTCTTGTGGTAGAAGGCAAGAGGGGTCCCTCAGAGAGTTAGGTCATGCCAATCTTTAAAAAGATCACCAATGCCTTGACTTGTACCTGGAAGAAAAAAAGAGAGGCACTGCAGAGATACGCGTGAGTGTTACAGTCCGCTGGTTATTGATTGAGCTCAAAAGCATGTGGTTGTAGCAGAAACTTCAGCAGGTACAGGCTTAAGTGTGAACCTTGTTATCAGAGTTTACCCGAAATGTATACAGTAGGTCCAAGAAGGGCTTTGAACCCTTTAGATGGAAAGGGGTACCTTCAGTGGCTGGCAAGGTTACAAAGCTAGTAGTGGAAGCAGAGTTATTTCAGTTCCTACCCTATCAGTCAGACCTATGCAGGGGGATGAGACTGCTAGACTATTAAAAAAGAGACCAGAGTTGAATATCTTTAGTACATGGAGGCTCCCACAATTGTCGCAGTCCTGCAGTTCTAACCGTGGTATTGCAGCATTAATTTTCTCTCTCCTGTTTATATTACTAGAACTTCTTGCAGGATCTTCTTGGAAGTTCATTTCTTCTGTCATTTATTTCTTACCTGGTTTTGTTTGCCCTGAAAACCCTTTTCACAATAGCCAATTGTGTGACATCACAAATCATTGTGCTAGTGCAATACATTCCTTTGTGTTGTCTCCAGTAGCAGGGGCTGAACTTGATGACCTGTCAGTCTCCTATTCCTATGACTTCAGACAGGAAAAAAGCAGCTGAAACCACTGATATGACAGACTCTGGCTCTTTGTAAATGAGAAATACAAAAAGGATGAGCTATTAACGCAGTTACGTCAGATGAACAGAGCTGTCAAATATTCCATGAGACATCAACAAATTTGTATTCTGCATGGGTCACAATGGAACATTTTATACTAAGTAGGAAGGAAATGCTTTATAAGATAATTTTACACTTATTTTAAAGCTGGAAGATGCGTTTTCAACTGTTGACACCTTAAAGTGATCCCTGTACTGAGTCAGGAAAGGAAGGGCAAGTGGTTTTATTAACAAACCACATTCTCCTGTGAGTGCCTAGGAAACTTTGATTGCTAAATACTTTTGCTTTAAAGGCTGTTCTTTAAAACCTACGTACAGTGTTGACATTTCTGTACCTAGATAAGAGCCCTATAGAGCCAAATTCCCACCATTAGCTTATCCAGGCTATGCTTACAGCTGTGTTCCTCTGAGGGTGATTTATGTTTGTAAAACTGCTCTATAGTCTTTCCCTTGCATTGGGAAGGGAGCTTTTATTTCATATACCTCACCCAGTTCATGTAGTAGAGATCTCTAAGGGATATTGTCCTTCTCCCCTGTTCTTCAGATCTAAATTGTGGGGAGCTGGGTGAACACTTCTGGTTATTCACTACCACTTGAAGAAAGCTGCTACAGTACCTCCCAAATTCTATCCCTGGCCCTTTTTAATTGCCTTGTGTCTCACCCCTTCCCACAGCCTCCCATCACTTGGGCCAAGACAACCAAGTTGCACCTTTCACACATACAATGCCTTGTATGCATGTTTCCTCTCTCCAGGCTGATTTCCCATGAGTTCATGATTTCTCACTCTTCTTTGAAAAGCCTGGCATTCCTGTTGCTTCTCTGATATAAAATGGACCATTGTCCTTGTCAAAAACAAGCTCCCCCACTTTTGACTCAAACTACTTTTATAAAAAAATTGCAACAGATAGGAATAATATTTTTTTGTTTGGAGTCTTTCCTTTAATTGGTTGTTCTCTATCTGCTGTGCAGTACTGCTTAGGAGCCCAATCATGGACTGGGTGGAACCCCATTGTGCTTGGTGTCACAAAAAGTCCCTGACAACAGAGCTTACAGTTCAACAAACAGTAAGAAAATACTAAGGGTTTATTAAATGTATTAATTGCTGAATAGGTTTTAACCAGCAAGTTAGAGTTGAGTGCACAGCACTTTTAGCTGAGCGCATAGTAAAGGTCCTCATAGCAGCACTGCAGAGCCCAGCATAAAGGATGCTGCTCCATTTAACCTGCCAGTGGTAAACCTTAGCCGTCACAGGCTATCTCATCCTTTGGTAAGCTGTCAGGGTCCATGCTAGTGAGCAGTCAGCCAGGCTCTGTCTGAAGATTAACGATTCCTGTCTCCTCTTGTGGCCAAGTCGTCCTGTCTTCTGTCCATAAAAGAGCTGTCTTGGAGCTTGGGCAGTTTTTTTAAAGTCTACCGCAGCAAATATCCCTTGAGCTGATGTTTTTTTTGGAAAGCATGCATGTTTTCAGGTATTTTAGCTTATGGCTGGTTTTTTGTTTTGTTTTTTTTTCCTGCTGGCACTAAATAGACTCAAAGAAAACCATTCATTTTATTCATGTGTGTATTAATTCTTTATACAGTTAATCCCTGCTTTGCCTTATCTGGCTCCCATGTTAAATTGCAAAGCAACTGACCAAAAACCAGCCAGTTTCCAACCTTTGTAGTTGTGATGGAGAAAGAGACAGAAAGATTTTGAGATGAGAAGATACAACTGATGTTGTTCTGTAAAATGTTGCATACATGCTCCGTTTTGGTCACTCATACTCTGGAGTTACAATGAATCCAGACATGCAGCTCAGATTCGTATGGTCACAACTGACATTTTTACATAAGCAAGTGCCACAGCTCTGGGCATTTTGAAAAGTGCCTGGCACTGCCACTGCAACACTTGCAGTTGTATAAGTGGCAAAATGTGTGTTAGCACTGAAAAGGTGGCTGCGGTGTGCTTCTGAACTAAAACACATCGGAGGTGCTTTGGTTCAAAAGGGCACCACTGCAGTTTTCTGTGCACTGACGTGCATTTTACCACTTACACAACTGCATGCAGTGCAGTGCAATTTGCCTCTGTTTGCATGAGGAGCACACTTGATCAATCAAAAGGCAAACAGAAGGCAAGATGGAAGGAAATTGGAGCTTTCACAAAAACACCGACTTTCAGTTAATGCTGCTCAATCCAGTCCCTTAAGATCAAGAAATTCAGCGCCTCTTGCTTCTCAATCGAGTCTGCTCAGAAGTAGCGGATGTCTGGTGCACTGCAGGACAGAAAAGTATGTGTATAAATAAGGGGACCCACTTGGCTAAAACACTAGGAGAAATCCTCTCATTTTTAAGCAACCCTCTCCAAGCTTCCTGGGCCCTTTTTCCTTGTCACCCCTTTCCATTCCCCCCAGGATTGTTTCAGCAGGTTCAGTTACACATCAGGAGATTATGCCTGAGACACAGGATTCATTATCACTTCAAGTTGGCTGGGTAGTGGAGTTGACCACATTCAAAGTAATTGGTCCTCCATCAGAAGCTGCTTTGTTTTCCTTAAGGGTTTCAGAGAAATCAGCAGAGCAAATGCGTTTCATTGGTAACAGGAGAGACAATTGTCCATGCAACCACACAAAAATGAAACATAGCTTCTTCAAGGTTCAGTGGAGCTGCATGCCTGAGGCAGGTTCCATATTCCTGTGGCATCTGTTTTTGTGTTGTGCAAAGATTAGATCAGGGGAGCCACCTCAGAGCAACTTTGAAGAGAAAATGGATATACAGGGCAAATGCAGGGGAAAAATGGGGGCAACATGAGTCCATATAACTGCTATGTGGATGAATGAACAGGGATATGTGGATGAGGCCAAATCCAAGGGTCCAGTTGTGGTTACTCCTGGTTCTTTGTGTGGGCCAACAATTGCTGAGTCTGGCATAGGGGCAACAGTCTCAACAGCATCAGCTCTGTCCAACTTTGGGGCTGGTGATGGCAGTATTCCTGTGCCATCCTCAATAGCCAAAATGATTGTTGTTGAGTTGTGAGACCTTTAGGGAGGGAGATAGTAAATTGAAGGGAATGAAAGATCCCCAAATATCAGTGACTTTTTCTATATATATGTATATTGATACACAGTTGTATACCATTTCTAAGTCATACTGCCCAGAAGGAACAGATTTATTTTGCTTCTCTTTGGACTGGGGAGTAGGGGGAGGTGGATGAATTAGTGATGAAAGCTGCACAGAGAAAGCCTGCACAGGGAAGCTATCCTTTTAGATAGTTTCTGGCATGCAGAGCCCTTCACAGACGAGAAACAGTGATGCCTGCAAATGTAGACACCTGCAAATCCACCTTGTTTGACATGTGCAGTCACAGAACTGTGCCACTCAGAGCTGGGAAATATCTCAAGGCTTTGAAATGCTGTTGTAGCTGTGATGGTCCAGAAGATATGTGAGAAACCCATTCCTTCCCCTGCCAGTGGCGGATTTTCTCTTTCACTGTTGGGATTTGGGTACAGGGTCAGAATGTATCCCTAACCGCAAGTGTTAAAAAATAAGGTAGAGTCCTAACAGCCATGAAATGGGGTTAAAACCATGAGATTTAAAGATAATATATATTGTCTTCCTTCTGTTTCCCTTCTGGTGTTTGAGCAATCTCATCAGTAAAGAATCAAGGGAATTGCCATTTAGAACAGCATTCACATACAGTCCTAGCCCATGTGTCGTCCCACCCACACATCAGTACACCCAAGCACGCTTGAAAGATTCACTAGGGGTCTAAAATTTAATGCACACACCCCATTCCTGACAGTCCAACAGAAACGCAGAAGCTACACTCCCATCTCAGACTGATTCACACAAACTGGCCATGGGCATACAGGTAATGGTGACACAACTGGGGCATACAGGTAATGGTGACATGCCTGGGGTATTTTTGCTTCAAAGTAAAAATGAATGAATTCAGCTCATTCATGGAGTGTTCTCATAGTGGTGAGAGACGAGGCTTTTTCTGGTTTTTGTTTTTTTTTAATTGAACCAACTGTATAGTTGGGAGAGCTGTTGAACAAGCTACTGGGTGCCTTATGCCCTTCCTCAGGTCACCAAAAAGGGCACCTGATGCTTGAAAGCCTGTCCAACAGTTCTCCCAACTATACAGCTGGGCCAAGAAAAGAGATTACAAAAAAAGCCTTGCCTCTGAACTCAGCTTGTCGGTTCCAGTTGAATTGTGATATGCGCTGTGTGAACTCTGAACTGGGGAACGGGTTTGTTTTGCCTTTGCAGCACGTATGCACACGTGCATAAGTGTGTGGTAAGAGTTTCAAACTGAATAGGAATGTTGGCTCTGAATTTCTTGATCTTAAGGGATTGCATTGAACAGCATTAACTGAAAGTCAGTGTTTTTGTGAAAGTTTCAATTTTCCTCTCCTCCCCCCCCACCACTTTCAGGCAACAAGAAGTCCTATGCCCTCATGTTGATCCCTAACGATTCTGACAATGTGTATGTTCTCTCCAACATTTCACACCATGTATTAAGTTTTAGTAGTTGTTCCCCATCTGACAAGCTTTGTCAGGCTGGCATAGGAGGGTCCTTTTGGAGGGAAGCACAGTGGCAAGCCCTAGGTCTCTGACAACTTGCGCGTTTTATATCAAAACTCTTATGCCACCCAAAATGTACCTCCTCCCTAGCCCCCTGTTAATTGTAGGGACAAGAACAGGATGGGAGGGAGTTGTAGCCCATGTTGTCAGACATCTGGAAATACAGCTCCTTCTGTGGAGGCAGCTGCCCCCCTAGTGTGAGAAAGCGGAAATAGCCAATAATGTGAGTATTTCTTGGCAGAAATAAGTAGCGTTATGTGGAGTTGGGGAAATCACTGTTTGTATATTGAAGAGCAAATTTTGAAAAGTGGCCGAGCCTGTGATCTTCTGAAAGCGTGTATAGGGGCAGAGTTTGTGGGAACTGCGCTTCCTTAGGTGAAGGTAAAAAATGGTGACACCAAGAGAGCCAGAAGCTTAATAAAAATATATTTTCCCAGGGAAAACAGCTAGATATCAAACCCTGAAAAATGAAGAAAAGTTCCATTGTCCTCACTTTAAGTACTGGGTTAAATCAGTAACGTGAGAAATAGCAGAACCAAATCTTATTTTAACTACAAATCCCAATACAGGCTTAACCAACACCTCTGTCATAACAAATGTTCCAGCACTGGTTGTTGAAGCGCTCCAAGGTGATGTAAATAAAATCATTATAAATGGGCAAACTTTTGTGCAAGTTTGTTTTTAAAAGGAAGAAAGAGTTTGATAGAGATCTTGGAGGCTGTAGATATAAATATATACAAATGACAACTGGATCTCGCTAAGATGCATATCTTTTGGAAAGTATGCTGGAGAGGATGGTCCAAATTGTGCGTCCATTGGGAGCATTCTGACTGGAATGGTCTCCTAAGTGTTTTCAATTTTCGCTTTCATTGTTGCACACCACATTTAGTGAACATTTTACATTTGGCTAATGAAGCGATTACATTTTGGCAGGGTTATCAGGCTGGGCTCCCACAGTCCCCAAGACTTCATTTCCGCTCAGTTCTGGGACTGTGTTCCCCATGAGAAGGAGCAAAGGCAACCAGATAACATAAACAAATCTCTTGGATATCGTGCAAAAAACTCTCCACTGAAATAAGTCAGAGGGCCAAACTGCTGAACATGTATAACTTATGCCAAGATGTGTTCTGGCAACGTGATCACTCGGGGGTCCCGTGACACTTGTAAATCACACGTGATTATACAATCATTTCTGTTCAAGGCCCAATGTATTCCACAGCTGCAGAATCCCCCCGTTGCTGCAGAACTGTGACCCAAGAGCTAAGCTTCTAAAACCGATTGGCTTGAATTTTCCACTCTCAGAAGCTTTATGCTGGTGCAGTGGACCAACTTGAAGGGAGTCCTTGGAGTTGTGAAAGCTGTCTGGAAGGTGTAATCCAATGCAGGGCTTTTTCCTCAGGTGAAAGAATAGCACTGAAATGTGAAATGTTGTACTCAACTCAATGGGTTAAATTTCAAATTTTGGCCTCCCTAGACGTAGGGTACTTGTAGCAGTAACCGTACCACTGCAAGTCCGCCAACATAGATACTCTGCCCTGATGTGGCTTACCTCTTGTAACAGCAGCAGCAGTGCTGCCACAAATGAAATGAAGGTTTACTTGGCAACTTTAACTATTTTGCTGCTGTTCATTTTAGCAGAAGATGATGTTTTTAATTCCACCTACCTTTCACTTAACTACTCTAGTCAGTTTTGAAAGCGCAGCTAATCTCTGTACCTACTGTAATACCAGAATAATGAGCCCAGGGAGCTACCATACTGACTGTGTTGATTTTGTAATTAAAAATAAATGACCATTTAAGCACATTTGCTGCATAATTTCCAGCCTGCCACATCAGCGTGCTGCAGAATCCAGAACCACGCTGTAGAATTTAGGTCCAGCCTGTTATGGAGTCCATTGGGTTCAGCTGTTTACGTCGTATGGCACTTGGCTCCATGTCAGGTGAAGCAGTCATTCTACCTCAGAGGTGAATGTGATTTTAAATTTGAAATTATTTTTAATCAGGAACATAGAAACGATGCAGCTGCCCTAATGGCAGCTGATTTTCATCTGCCAGAGGGGCTGCGTAACAGCACAAGACCTTTGACACTCCAAATGTTTGTTATTACATGTGTTTCCTTCTGATGAATGTCATGCTTTCAGGCTGTCTACTTATTACTACTTTTCTGAGCTGTGCTTAAGGAAAAATGCTCTGTGTCCATCGCTCTGTGTTCACAGTATCGGACTCAGCTGTGCAGAGCATAAGCAGTCATCTCTGAAAGAACCGCCTTCCCTTAGGGAGAGAAGTTGCCTGCTGACTTCCTGGAGGTTCCAATATAATTAATCCCGTTTCTCCAGGAGCTCTTGTAACAAATATACATTTTAGTGGCATAGGCAAGGAAGGATGTAAAGTGTTTTGAAGCTTTTGTGTGGAGAAGGTTGGGCCTCAGAAGGGATGGATAGCTACCTTCCAACTGCAAAACTTTACTCTGCCCCAGCTATTGGGGGTTTTTTTTTAATGCTGTACAGAACAAAGTAAAGGACTAATTGTTTGATGTTTTATATTTCCCCCTTAGATTACCAGAAAATTCAGGCTCAATTCCGATGGGAAGCTAGAACAGACTGTCTCCATGGCAACCACTACACAGCCGATGACTCAGCACCTTCACATTACCTACAAAAAGGTGACACCTTAAATAAGTTGGGAGAGGAGGGTTCCCCTGCTACATGGGAGGAGCCTGGACATTGTGCACTGAGAACAGAAGCAGCTCAGGAAAGAAACACAGCAGCTCTCTCAAATCTGGGTGATCCACATTCACTTCTGACTTCAGGAGGGGGAGGGAGGTGACACTGGTGCTGTTGAGAATGTTACTCAGATGTTTCTGTAATGGTATATTAAAAAACCAAATAAAAAGCCTTTATTTTTATGCCTGTGGCTTTGGACATTATTGCCGTGTGTGGGCTGTAAATCCCTTTGCTCTGGCAGTGATTAAATAAGAGGGTTCTCAAGCCTGTTTCCTAGTGAGTTAGGAGAGCTGTCAAGTGCAGCCTTTTCATCTTTCTACATGATCTGAAGCAGATTGCCACAAATAAACTAGGAACATGAAAATATCTACAGTACAGAGAGAACTCTCTAGAATCTGCTTATGAAATAGGGACTGAAGATGAGAAGAGAGCACCTCCTGTAACTGAAAAGAGAGACCTGCTTAGAGGTCTGGAACCTGCAAGGTGTTTAGCAATCTCACTCCTAAGCGATTTTTTTTTTTAGACCCTTCCACTCCCCTTTAATGGAGAATCAGGCCCTAAAGGATCTCATTCAAGGTCAGTCAGAATTGTTCTGCTGACTGCAAGGGACTTTGGTCAGACACAGAGAGAGTCCTCCATCAGTACAGGAGGGAAATAGCTCTGCAAATGAGACTCTTATCAGCTTCATTCAAAACACAGTGAACCTGTCAGAGAAGGTCACAAGGCAGAGTAGCACTTAAAACTCCAATAAAGAAAGATTGATTGATTTGTGCAGTATCATCTTGGACTTTGGATTTGTGGTTCAGTCTTTGTCATAGCTGAGTTGCTGATTTACAGCATCAAAAATATGGGTCGTTCTTCGTGAGAGGTAAGCATATGGTGTGAAGAATTTTGAAAAATAGTGAAGCCACTTCCTAGTTTGGGGCAGATGGATCAGGTAAATGTTTCTAAGAAAGGGAAACTTTGTAACAAACTTCTTAAGGAAGGGGATTTTTTTAAATTACTTTGCCAAGACTTCTACTGCCTATTTTAGATAAGACTGCATGCTTATTTCAGTAGCTATTTGTTCCCTACAGATTTTATTGAACATGAAACACGTTCAGGTCCTGGAAGACTATATAAAAGAAACCTTATTACAAACTCTTAAGGAAGAATAAAGTTCACTAAAGGCTTTGTGTACAGTTGTGCCAGCAGTTTGTAATCCCTGTGGGTCAAATTGTTTGGATTCAAAGAAGCTACAGGATCTTCTGAGTTTGATTTTAATCTCCAACTGCCAAACCACTTGGGTTCAAGAAGTTTACATCAGCGTTTAGATTTGAGGACTGGGTTTTCTTATGTATACTCTTCATGTCACATCTCTAAGGAACCAATCAGTCTACAGCAAATTATTGCTTATAAATGCTTATAAAACAGCTAAATAAATGCCGAGGCAAGAATACACAGAAGAGAACATCTTATAAGACTGAGTTTTTCAAATTTATCTGAGGGATCTTGGACACCCAGTTTCATTCATTTTAATTTATGCATGCATTTTATTTATGCAGCTTTGTTCATTACAGGGAGAACTTTAAAAAAAAAGTTGATTTCTTTTAGTGTTAAAAAATTGAAAGTGAGGAAGATTGGAGTTAGATTTTATATAAAACCTGAATTCTGTTACTGCCTCACATTCTGCTATGCTTTGTCAGTATCAAGTGCAGATCTGGTAAATGAAGAACTGTTCATATTTTTAAATTACCAGTAGAAAAAAATACAATGTTGCAACTATCTTTTGGGGGCATGTCAATGAGATCAATTTAGCTTGTTCAACTGTTTTGAAGGAGGTGGCACTGCAGCCATTATTTGAAGAGAGGGTGGCATAAACATAATTATGAAATCAATGAGGTGTTAGATCCTTATTGAGATCGGAGTTGGTAAGAAAATTTCCATTGAAACGGTTGATAGAATATGACTTTTCAATTAAGTTTCTTTCTGCAAACAGGAAATTCCACTGCTCGAACACTGAAAGTCTCATGGAGAAACCAAAAGCTAGAGAAAAAAATTATTGACATACTACAGTCTTTTTAGTTTTTGTGAAATGAGAGGCAGCTTCTAACCAGATGAGTAGGGAGATGAACAAAACTCTCTCTGCCTTCCATTTGTTTAAGTTGGAAGATAACTTAATATCAAACTCTGAACAAAACACAAGTTAATAACGCTGAACACTCACCTTTTTTCCTTATAAAGTAAAATAAATTAGGAACACTTTCTAACGTTCCAGATGCCCTTAACCACTCATGTAAAGGCAAATTTCAGCCTGGAAACCAGGAGCAGCCTTCTCCCATCCTAAATATCCAATGGCTGACCACCCTCATAGTTGGAAGGTTCCTCCTAATCTTCAACCTAAATTTACAGTAAGTAAACTGGATAGTTTAAAAGAAATAAGGAAAACTGTCCTGCTGTCCTAGGATATTACTCCTTAAGCCAATACAAGACTTAAGTGGCTGTTAAAATGTCTTGCTGGCTCGCAGACAGTGAGATTAGTTTAATAAATTTGTGTTCTACCACATATGGTGTATATATATCACACAGGTGAACTATGCTACTGGATAGGGAGGGAATGAAGGGTAGTTTATTGGGGATTACCAGCTTTCTAGATTGCAACAGCTACTTGTTTCTCAGTGGTCATGCATAGTATCATGCTGGTGACTTGCCACTGGGGCCAGCTCAGTTCAGAGGAAATACCTTGAGGAAGAGTGCCCTGCTTATCCTAAAGTTTTGCTACCAGTGCTCATTGTCTCAGATCCTTAGAGCTATCAGTTCCCACCAGTTGCCACTTGCCTCAAAGGCCCAGAAGGATAGTCATAGACAGAAAGTCATCCTCCGTGGAGTGCTCATTTCTTCTTCCTTGGGCATGTTGCTCTCGGATGTTGTAGCATATGTTGAGGTGCTTTCACTTAGAGGAGCCTGGAAGTCTGTATGCTACTGATATGCTTCAAATTAGGGTAGGATTTAAAGCCCTTTGCATGTACATCTATCAGTATCCTATAAGGAGCAGCTGTTTTAAGCATCATTACTGTGCCAAAAGTTTTGGCTCAGAAAAACGGAGTCTGTTATGTGTCATGTTTTGCCACTCACTCAAAGTTGTTTTTCAATATCTTTGCAAGGTCTTGTTTACTGGGCATTTCTTATCTAGAAAACTTACATACAACAAGTGTAGGTTATGGGAAGTATAGTGCTACTTTGAAACATTAAAAAGAATAGCAAATAATGGGACTTAAAGCAAGGTTTCCATCCCACTTACCTCAGGAACCATAGGGGGTGAGAAGGGTATGACAGCAAGTCCATCTGATAGCTTTCATTGTTGCTGAAGCCCCCTTTGACACATTCCCTGTTAACTACAAAATCAGATTTTCGTCTCAGCTCTTACACATTTGACCTGATGTGAATTTTCATAGTTTCATCAAAGGAGAAAAGCTTCTTTTGTCTGAGCTTGCCAACAACAAAAAAAAAAAAAAAAGGCATGCACGGGGGAAAATACTGCCATTAGCTCCAGGCCTGAGCGTCTCAAGGGCTTGATAGAAACAATGTTAGATGTGTGAAGGCAGCATTTGGATCCAGGGGAGGGTTTGGATTCTTTTTTTATTACTTTTATTTTTAAAGTTCTCGTCTGGGGAGTCATCGTGAAGTCAGACAAGTGGAACACCCTGCCGTATCATTTCACTGCAGCAGAGTTTCCTGTATTAATTGCTGGTTCCTTGTGTATCTAACCCCCTTACCACCCACGCACATTCTTGTTGAGCAATGGTCCTTTATTTGGCTTATCATACTTATTTTATGCTGCCTTAGTTGGTGTATTTAACTCCTCAAGAGCCTCAGTTTAATTTGCTCAAAACAGTTGGAGCCTGAAACACTGTATTTCAAAGAAGCCTCAAACTCCTGATCAAACAAATCTCTGAAAAGTGTACAGTGCTGGATTTGGTGTTTTCTAGCTCCATTAATCTGCTTGCCCTCTAAAAAGCTGGCCAAGATAACACGAGTTGTACTTTACCATGTGCTAAATTGGTTGACTGAAAATCTCCTACGTAGCCTATATGTTGTCAGGATTTTGGGAATGGTCTATGCAGTTTTTATATCACAGTAACAATTGGTTTAGGAACCTAAATTTAAGGGATTCAGCTTCCTGAAAATCACCCTCAAATCTATGGGACTGCATCCATATTCAGGGATTGCCTGATTTTTGCTTTATGTGCCTCTGAACAGAGGTTTTTTGCATTGTCAGAAGTGTGCCTAACCCAATTTTAATAGGCATTAGCTAATTTGATCTAATTTACAGTCTTCTATCTGATCTATGGTCAAAAAATTTCTAACAGTGCTATAACTATTAGGAGTGTGGAGAGAGAAAGGAGTGTTCTGATCAAAGAGCCAAGCTATCAAAAAGACCTGCAGTTGGATTGGCAAAAAAATCCTTCTGCCAGTATAACTTGTTTTGTTTGAGGAACCAGTACAAAGTGATGCACCATGAAAGAACTCTTGTCTGGATGGTTCCTCCAGCAAATCCTCCGCAGTGTAATAATGCCTGAGGCTGCACACAGCTTCAGCAGGAAGTATGTTTTATTTCCTCTTAAGCCTTCTCTGCAGTAGGAGCACTTTGATATCAGAACACCTGTACACAGTACGGACAAAACACTCTTACTATGGGTAAACTGTTCTTTGTACTAGTAGTGGAAAACCACCCGTTAGGAGGGAAACACGCACAGTTTTGCCAGACTATAACTGTATCTACACTACCTCTACCAGTGCAGCTGTATCAGTCAGAGAGCATGCCTCTGCACAATCACTTGACATAGGTGTGCCCTCAAACATGTGCAGAGTAGACATTACCTACCTGTGAAGGGGGACTGAAGGACAAAGCTGTTTTTTTTTTTTCAAGCCCACAGTTCTCAACCTCTTTCCCTCTTTAGCAGGTAAAAATCCATGTTTTTTTTGCCCTAGGTTTATTCAGGTAAAAAAAACTCCCAAGCATTCATGCAGGCTCCCGATCCCATTCAAAATGTTTTCTGAACCTTAGAAGCAAAGGCATCCGGTAGATGTTTAGTCAAAGACTTCAGTTTTCAGTGGGCTCTAGTGAGGCCACTCACCATTAAATCTTTAGGATTCCTGTAGACATATGGGGAGACTGTTCTAATGCACTATAATTACAGCGCGTTGGAGCAGACTCAATCAAGTCTGCAGGAGCACGCTAACCAGCATGCTCCAGCAACCTTTGCATCTTGTGCATCAGTGTCTGTGTGCTTCAAAATGGTGGTGGGGGCACTTTAAGTTAAACTTGTTCGATGAGCTTTAATTAAAGCACCCCTGCTGCCATTCTGAAGTGCGGGGATGCGGATACATGGGATGCTGCGGGTGCTTTCATTAGAGCGGCTTTCGAAGCTACTGTAATTAAAGCACCACCCCCACGCCTGCAGTATGTGTAAAAATGCCCTCAGAGACTGAAGACAAGGCTTCACTAAAGAAGAAAGAGGCATACTTATGTGTTAGCAATGTGAGTTAAAACTACCACCTTATTTATATTTTGATTTTAACTTATACGGGGGCAAAAGGTGATGTTCTAACATGGTTCAAACACTGATGTCTATACAGTGTTATGCTTTTTTTGAGGGGTGGAGGAGTGTATTTTTAACTCTAGAAAGAAATACAGTGCTCCTCACCAGTTAAGCCACCTATTTTTTATTGTTTATCGCAATAGAAGATTGCAAGTTGCACTTCATAATATGCTAAAAGAAACATTTATCTGTCACTTTTGATACACTTCTTTTCATAACATGATACTGCTCACTTAGTTTTTGCCAAATCCCCCCCCACCCCCGACACATCATACTTACATATGTTACTGGTTTGGCTCCATCTAAATTCCTCTGTGGAGGAAAAGTTCGTCTTTAGCATAATGCTCAACACCTGCTGTCATTTTGGAAAGTGCTGCTTTGCTCCCACTATTTTGTTCAGCCAGATAAAACACGACATTAAATTAATTTAGGGCAGGCAGCATCTGCTACTGGACTCCCATTTGAACTTCTGTTACAATACAGTACATGGATAAGTTAAGCATGCCTTTAACATCTCAATGCATACCTCAAACTGAATTCTGGTGGTTCTCACCATCACGAAGTCACCATTCTAGTTTCTAAGTGACTTCAGGGGGTAGCGCTGCTTTTAGCTCAGTCGGTAATTCACCACTTCACATCCTCAAAACAGAGCCCCTTTAACCATTGTGTACCATGCACAAAAGCACAATGGTCAGGCTTGGGTAGAAAGAAGAAGACCAAGTTAACAACTGATTTACTAACAAGAGTGCCTAGCAAAGGTGGTTCTGGGAATTAAACCAAAGATGGTCTACTTAACAAATGAGGGATGCGTTTCCTTTGATGCCATTTTAGACACTGTCCCCGCCACCTACCCTGATATTGGTGTGTGTTTAACATAGTCCCAAAATAAATATATGTATGAATATCCATGCTAAACACAGCACACAATGACAAGTTGAGCAATGAGTCTGCTCAGGGACTGGCTTCATCCTGGTCATTGAAGAGACTCCAGGAAAAATAAGGGTATTCAAGAGGACTACTTTGAGTACGAGAGAAGTCTTCCATGGCTGAAGAAAGAAGGACTGCAGTCAATCAGGTGCTCTCCATTGAAGGGAGAGGGGAGAAATGCTTTCATTTTTATCCCAGCCTCTCTCTTCTTCCTCCTCCTCAGTATCAGCTAGGTCTGCAATTATCATTGCTTTTGCAGTGTGGGAGGAGATGGAGCTTGGGGCTGCATTTGGCAACTGGAATTCATCTCTCTGGTAATAGCACAAAGAAGATGGCCTTAAGGAAGTGACCAAAGCTACAAACAGCAGCCACAAGCCAATGGGAGCGAAGGCTAGGATCAGTGTTCACCACGCATTTTGTGATGTCAGCCTAATAAAGAAGAAACAGACCTCATCAGAAAATGTATAAGCCAGAACCAAACACATCTGCTGCCACCAGTGGTCTCTAACGCCATTCCCCATAGTAACTCCTTCTGTGGGAAGACTGGAGATTTTAACTCGCATATCCCTCAACCAGCAATATTAAACTGTTTCCCTTACAATGCCTCCTTGCAGTGTCCTGAGCAGCTATGAATACCAGCCTTGGCATTTCCACACCCTATAAGATATTTAAATATGCCTGCAGGGAAAAGAAAACTCTGCAAGATGTACTTCTCTCATTCTGCACCAACAAGGATGTGCATTCCCTTAATTTATACTGAGTGAAAAAATAAAGCATGAAAGGTTGATAGTGGAGCTTTCATTATGTGTGACACCACCACAAAATCTCTCGTCTTTCAGAAAGCTAAGCACCCTTGGCACTATCATCCTCCACCTTTCTTCCTTTAGTGGCAACAAAATCCTTCCCAGAGATTGTATTGTTTAATTTCAGCTGAAATCACGTTTACTTTTTCTCTTGCTTTAATGTTTTATTTGGATCTGTTCAGCCAAACCAATCCCTGACTGAAATCCATAGTAATAGGAGCTTTGTTTGTAGAAATGCGTCCTGGCACCTTCTTGACGTGTGGGCCAACCTCAAAAGCAGCTGCCCCCAGTGATCCTTAAGTATTTAGGGGCATGTAAGCTGGCCAAAAATTATTAAACAAAAAAAAAAAAGCAGCCCAGTAAATTAATGTGCAAAGAATAGCTTTTGGCACAAAAAGCTGAGGATGAAAAACTGGCCAAAAGTGAAATATCAAAGACAGAGTTTGATAGATAACTGTAGTCATTTGGGGAAAACAAATTACTGTTCCAGCCAAAAAATTAAAAAGAAAAAATGTGGTTTTGTGGTCAAAGCTTGGGACAGGGTCAGGAAGTTAACATAGCCCAAGGTTTTCACAGATTTTTCGGTGCCCTGGTTGTGACACTGGCCTGATTTTTTTTCTCCCCTCCCCTTTCAGGCACTAAGGGTGCCTGTACAAGAGCCTGTCCAAGAGCACGGAAGCTGCTCCAACATGCTGTAATTACAGTGATTAATCAAGTCTGCAGGAGTATGGCAATTGCCACATTCCAGTAGCCTCCTGCATCTTGTGTATCAACGTCCCCACACTTAAAAATGGTGGCAGCGGTGCTTGAACTAAAGCTCGTTGAACAAGCTTTAGTTCAGGTGCCCCACTGCCATTTTTAAGCACAAGGGACACTAATACATGAGATGATGCAGTGCTATAGTTAAAGTGGCTCTGACAGCCACTCTACTTAAAGCACTGCCCTCTTCCCCCTCCCCCCCTCCGAGCATGTGTAAAAATGCCCTAAGTGTGCACAGCTGTAAATCAGTTCCCAGGGGAGCTGTGAAGCGTTTGTGTGCCTTGATCTGTTCCTAAAGTTCCACATCTGACATGGGCATACTGCAAAGCTTAATTCTTTAGTGCTTCTATAGACATGTATGATCCCTTGAACAGACAGTGCAGTAGAAAACTAGACTATGACATTGTTCTATTCCTGCCATTCCTCAGTAGCCTGCCCACTTGGGTTGAGGAAGGACCCACTTTTCATGCTCGTATTGGTTCATTTCTAGGGCACACCTTGTCTTTTAATCTAATGGAAAACTGAGAATGAGGAAGGAGTGATATATAACTTCTTATAGTTTAAGCACTGATTTCCACGGGAACCTTTCATGAGAAATCACAGAAATCGTACAGTTCTGTGAAAAACCTAGTGTCAAGTGCCCTTCACAGTTGATGCAACAGGTGACACCATAATTTCCAAGCATCCTTATAAATACAAGTTTTAGTGTGGCTTTGCTGATGGACATGCAGAGCAACGTTCTGCACTTGACTTCATGGCATTTCTATGTCTAAATGTAATATAACTTTTGAATACCTATCTGATCCATTCTAATATTTATAGGGCTGGTTGTTCCCTAACTAATATGGAATGCTACCACCCATACGCAACTTCTTGTGATAAAAAAAGTGCAGTTTAATTATTAGTCAAGAGCATGCACATTGTAGCAATTAATTTGACTAGACTACTAAGAGCCCAAGCATCCAGAGTAAACATAAATTTAGGACTGCATTCCATTGGGGCCGCTCCTGGAGCGTGGTACTTAACGGACACAAATACAGAATGTTATATGGATACATTTTTCAAAGCATTTATTAGAAAAGAGCACCATTTTCCTCTCTCTTACTTCAGTTGAAATAATTATTATCTGACCCAGGCCTATCCATTTGAATACCTCAACTGGAACCAATAAATATCAGATTCTAGATTGGGCCTGAATTAACGGGCTTCCCCATTGCACTGGAAATACAAACATGTTTCAGTGTTGCAAGGCACTTGTTTGTTTTAAAAATTTTCCTTGCCAAGCAGTTGCCTTAACTACTGTTAATCAAATAAAATTTACCCAATAAAACGTCAGAAAGGAGAGTTTCAAAGCTTGCTAATTAAATAGGTCTTTCAGCCCTGCGAGGCACTGATAAGCTGTTGTAAGGGTAGTCTACTGTTTCACTGCTAATTATTTGTCAAACATTGTTTAGCCACTTGCTCTACTTAACAGTTACTAGAAGCTTTATTGTACACAGGGATTTCCTTGAAGAGAAAGTCCTAGTGGAGGTCATTTTAGAAGTGGGGGGGGGGGACACGGACACGGGACTCCTGGGTGTGGTGACGCCTCCATGGATGAATTATGACTCTCCCTAACTTCCGGCTTCCCTCTGTGGAGGGAGGAACGTGGGAGCCGGCTGCTTACTGGAATCTTTCAAATGCTTTTCTGAGGTCTCGACACCAGCTTTCCTGCCCCCGGGGAAGACTGCGGTGGTTCCTCTTGGCAGCAGCCATCCCTGGTGTATGCGTGAGAGACAAGAGGCTGGGTGCCTGGGCCAGGGGAAACTCAGACTGTGCGCCAAGACAAATGAACACCAGGCTAGGTCAGGCAGCAGATGTGAAAGGGATTCTTGGAACAGCAGCTTCATTCTGGCCAGTTTGTGAACAAAGCTGGGAAGCCTCACACAGGGGTGCCCAGGTCAGGGGGAAGAAAGCTCAGGGAAACAGTTCAACACGGAAGAAAGGATTGGCCATGTCCCACTATCAGTGGAAATCACTATTTGCATTTATGGGGGGAAGCATCCCCTTTCACGAGCCCAGGATCAGCTCCTCACTGATAAGCGTATGCTAGAGAAAGCCCATAGTCAGGAGTATCAGGCAGTATCAGCGTTCAGGTTTGTGGCTGTTAAAATACTGAAACATGTCCTAGCATGAATCAGCACAACCTCCTCAGATCCAATGGACATACAGTGAGTGGCAGCTGGCCCAGGATATAGGTCTGGAAAGTGCAAGGGGTTGGAAAGGGAACAGGACTTCTTGTCTACTCCCAGGGACTAGAGCCGGGCAAAAAACTGAGCTTTTGTTTTGTGGGAAATTCCAACATTTCTAAATTTTTTTTGTTCCAAATCAGAATGAAAGCAACTGGAATACCGCTGTCGCCCACGAAACAGACTGGAAAACTTTTGGAACCCCCAGAATGTTTTGTTTTGAATCAGGAAGAGATTTAAAGGAAGTCAAGATATTCAATCTCATGGAACCATTGACCTTATCAAAAGGAAAAAAGAATTTTGTTAGAACAGCTGTTTTCCCCCAAAACATTTAATTTAGATGGAAATATTTTTTCTAATGAAATGTTGTATCAAAAAAATTCCACCCAGCTCAACTGTTAAGGCGTTCAGATCCAGCCCCACACCGGATGTGACAGACTTGCTAGATGTGAATGAAGTTGGTGGTTCCATTCCCAAATATCACAAAACCCACCACTACTGCAAGCTCATTTGGGAGTCTGAGCACAGAAGCTTAAGGATTTGCTAGGCTGAGAACCTGAACTGTCCTTTTAGTCTGAGTCAGGGTTGAAAGACACCCTTGCAGCAGTGGCAGAAGCTCATGCTGCTGTTGCTCTGTAACTCAGAATGTGTTTTCAGCATTACCATGGGCTAGTAGGCACAATTACAGTGTCTCTTCATTAGGTGGCAAGGGAGCAGGTGCTATCCAGCTAGCATGTAGTAAATGGCCAACCCAGTATGGAAGCAGACAGACAAAATTTAAACCAATGTAACTTCACCCTACTGTTGTTTTACCCCTGATTCTTTAGGACTGTTTCTCTACCAGATTGGGCTGGTTGATGGGTTGGGTCATCTATCCACTACTTTTTTATACCAATGTAATAGTATAAAGTGATTGTTCTGATTTATGTATTGTCTTTATGAGCTTCATAAAATGTTATCTATATACCATTACCAGGAATAAGCCTAGGAAGCAGCATAAACAAGGCATTTTTTTAATAATCATATAAAGTTCCAGATGGCAGCAAGTTCTGTTAATATGCTAACCCCTCACCTCTGCAATTTGTGTGGGAAGCTGTAATAAGTTTGCTGGCCTCAATCAGTCTCTAGGAGACATCTGTCTGTGTTGCAAGAGTCCTGCAATTTGTGACCTTCCATTATAATTAGTCATCTGTTCTAGAGAGGCCCTGGATAGTAATAAAAAAGGTGGCTGCTGGTTAGGATTGAATTGGGCTGGCAGAGCTGTGCAAGAAACCAAGGCTAAGAATAGCCAGAATCCGTGCATGGCAGGAGTGGGGGGTATAGCACAGCTGTGTTGAGATTAGTACTGGTACAAGCAGGATTCTTGCAGCTTAGAACCAAAGCATTTTGGCAGAGTTGTACCGGGCAACCTTGCTCAGTACGTGCCAAAAGATTGCTCTTGTTTTCATTCACACAGATAATATTGCCTACATTTTTTTCCAATTTAAGGCAAGCCTGAGAAGTGTCAGCGTCTCTTACCCAGCCTCCTCTCCTCTTCAGCCACGTCACCAAGGTCTTGCGCACAAACTCTCCCAAGCAGTCCACGATGGTATGAACCATTGCCGGCTGGGCATGTCTCACACAGTCCACAGCCAGCCCAGCTGCCACAGCATAGAGTGACGCCACCTTGCCCCACGTGATGCCTGTGGGAAGGAGGGATAATGTTCAGTTTCACAAGTATTTAGTGCTGGTAAAAGATGCATCCTCAAAAAAACCCAGCGGATTTTATCGGATTGAGTCAGGCTGCTGTGCATGCATGTAGCTTTCCATTGTGAATGAGGAGCAACAGCTGGGGAAGCCTCAAGAGCAGAAACAAAGGACATGATATTCAGTTATCCCTGGATGTGCTTCTATCCCATCTCATCATTGATCGTATAGATAAGGGCCTTCAACAAATACAACCCCTGGCCAGAGAGGAGCTCAAGAGCAGGCCCACGCTATGCTATGACCTCCAAGGACACTATCAGGAGAACTGCCTGAGCCATTCACCTACCATGATGCAAATTCCAATCCAGACAGAGGCTGTACCAAGGAGACAGGAGCAGGTGCATCTGACCAAGGCTACCTACCTCATAGCCCCTCATGTCAAACAATGGCATGACCACCAGGCACCCTCAGGACCACATGTTTCACAGGCACATGAATAAAAGTCAGGGGAATAAAAGTCACTAATATTCCCTGTGCCTTTCATGCAGACAGAGCTTAACTGTTATGCCTCTAGGTGACACCAAGACAGTTTCAGCACAACTAAATTATTATGAAAGGAAAGTGAAGGTGCAGGGCCTAAGTTTATGCTGTGCTGCATGGAACTCCTCCATCACTTCTAATATCCATGCACCGACCTCTTAACAATTCAAATGTGGAAAATAAAAGAAATGCACACAGGTTTAGGTGCTGCTGCAAACCCATTCCTGCAGAACTTTCTGTGGTTACTGCTTATCCTAGCGAATGGAGTATGTGCAGGGTGATGGGGAGTACAATGCTGGCCAGTTATCTAATCTCCCCTGCAGCAGGGCTTCCTGCAAGTACCCCCTGGAAGACACCACAACAGCATTCATCTTCCTTAGGTCCCACTGGTAAGCACTTTATAACCTAGAGGTCAGCAGTGAATGCAATTCATAGATCTCCCCTGCACTTTGCCAGTGCTCCTAGGCATGGATACACAGCTACTCAATGCTAAGCAGCTACAGCCAGATACTATGTAATCCCTCCCGCCATGATGAAGGAGAACAGTGACCTAGAAACATTACCATTTCCATCCAAACAAGCAAAGCAGCACAGGATGATGCCATGTGCATTTTCTCTCTGCTTTGAGATTTCAGTTTTCCAAGAGCTTGATTATTTTGGATCGCTGTTTTTAAACAAGCATGTGGCAAGATATTTTACACTGTTAGAGGTCTACAGAGACTATCCAAAGGTTCTCACAGCCTCAGGCAGAACCTAGGTGAAACTCCAGTACCTCAAAGTGGTATATGGCAGCTGCTTTTTGGCTGTGGCATAAAGGAAAATGGCTCCAAAGACAGGATAGATATTATTTTATTCAACATAGGTTAGAAGCAAAAAAAGGAAAATGCAGAGTACAAGAATTGGACACCTGCAGGGATATGCCAGGAAACAAGCAAATGCTTAAATATAGGTTGACTTGTGCAACACCTCTGCCTCTTCCATAACACTTCCAAATCCATCAGCAGGCAAGATATCAATTAAATAAAGTTGGATTCCAGAGTCCTTTGCTGTTTACTCTGGAATAGATTCCCCCCACACACACACATATACACTTTTCTCTCCATCTTATGAGAGGTTTAACAAGGAGCTTTCATAACAGTTCTGTCTAATGGCTAAGAAGTGACCTACAGTTGGGATCTTAGGAGTTGCTTTGATAATTAAGAAATATTGTTCTTTAAATTTCAATTATGGATGATCAGAGAGCATCACAGTTATTAAAATGAACACAAAAACATCCACTCACACACCATACGATAGCAGATGGGTGTTTGTTTCCCTCTTGGGGGATGTCAAAAACCACAAGTTCCTCTTGAGCAGATACTATGCCAAGCACCACCCAGCAAAAATTCAGTCCCTGACATCCCTCCTGCTATTAGTGCCCAAATTCTGTATCTCTGGGAGCAGAAGGAAATATGAATACACCCAAATAAGCATCTATTTTTGTTCTGCGTTTGTTCTCTAGGAAGGCCAGAAGGGGCCCTGCCACATGGCCATTGGTCAGGAAGTTCACAGTGCATGCAGTATTCACAGTTTTTGGTTATCATTCTCACACTCTGTCACCATGACAGTCAGATGGATGACACAGGAAGAGGCTGCACTAACCACATGAAAGAACGAGGCAGCAAGAATATATCACTGTTTATAATGGTGAGAGAGACACTACCGTTTCTGAAATAGATGCAGAAGGATTTTCACAGTACAAGTACCTCCCCTCACTGTTCCTGATCTCTTGGGCTAGGACCGCAACTAACACATCACCCTGGTATAACTCCACTCCACTGATCAGGCTCACGGGATGTGGCCCCTTGTGATTTGCTTTTTTTTTCTTTTCGGTTCTGTGGAAAGTTGCCCAGAATTCTAGGAATAAGTTTTCTGGCTCACTTCTAAGCTTTTACAGACACGGGTCAGATTTTGTTCACCTGCACACATGTACATCTGGAGTGACTGCCAGCTTTGAGGTGTTCACGTGGAATAATAGAGATCAGAAGTTAGGCCACTCCACTAAAGGATATTTAACTCTGTTTTACAAACTATTTTTATTTCAAAGGAAGGGAAGCCTTTCCATCAACTTGAACTTGCTTCAGATCATACTCTTGATGCCAACAAAAGGTGAGGGCTAGACATACCCAAATACAAAATTCTAAAAGAATATGCTAATGGGAATTCATTATACAAGCTGATTGTGCAGTCTGAAAATCAGACCATCTCCCCACTGTATTTGGGAGATATCTGTGTTTTACAGGATATAGTACTGCCTTCTTGGCAGCCTGGGATTACCAGAGGCACATGAAAGTTGGAATCACAAGTGGGAATGAAAGGTAGGGGGGAGTCTGTAGTCAGGGTTACAGAAAATGTGATGCTCTCCCGGATGTGAGGAACCACTCATCATGGACACTGACACCAACAAACAGATTCTCCACCCCATGGAATTCTAGCTTCTTAATTAGCATTCGGTACCACATGTTCACACCAGTTAGTAGATTTTGGTTATTTGTATAGCACACCAACCTTCCCTACCTGGTGTCTGGAACAGCGTCAGATCATCAGTGAGATGGAGAGAAATTTTGAAGGAAATAGTTCAGATCATCAAGGGAAGTTAAAGTATGTTGATGCTGAGTGCTCTGCCTTCCCTACCAACATTCAATGTGAGTCTTAAATTAGAGATTCTTCTTATGTGTTCTTATAAGGGAGTTGTGAAGCCAGAGCAAGCTACAACTGTTCAGTTATCATGGCAGGTAATAGCAATGATGGAGGTTTACAAATGGCTACAACACACAAGCTGTCCCTGCCTTGCTGATTTCCATAAAGGAACCCTGTTGCAACAGAGATAGAGGGCGAATCCTAGGCTACTCCATGCAAAAAGGGCTAGTTTGTGCCTTCAGCACAGAGCCACAGGGTGGGGTTTGTGGAGGCACACTGCCCTAGTAGGAGACCCCAGCCTCAGGCAATAGCCACTAAATCTGGGATCACTGGGGAGGGATGGCAAGGAAATAGGTGACAGTAGTCCCTGCTCTGCCCATTCCCAGAATGCACCATCCACTCCCCTCTGCATGGAACAACTTGTGGTGGTTAGCACGGGGTGCTGGGGGAGCAGTGGACTACTCTTCATCTGGAGGCACAACTCAGCTTGATACACTGCTGAGCAGAAGAGCTTGGTTTGTGTCTAGCTCTTTATCAGAGCAGAGAAGCCTCCTTGTTCACTGCCTCTTGCATACCCACAAGGTCCAGGTGGTCTGGCCCCTTCTTCTTGGATGAAATCGAGCTGCTAATCTGCAAATGGAATAAAAAAGATGCAATACACTGATGACCTCCCATCAAATGGAATTCAAGCCAGTCCTCAGCGTGCAGAGGAGCTGGAGACACAAGTGAATGGAAAGCTAGTCCAGAAAAACGAGGGAGATAACTAAACTTCTGCCCATGAAGGTACAAAGAAAGCCCCACTTCAAAGTAGGGTTGTTGGTTGTCGATATAACATCTACCCAAAGAACTTTGCCTGCTACTTCAAAGGACACATAAAAATGTAAAAAGCTGCCTGGAAGGAGTTTAAAATAAGCAGAAGACTGGAGGCCAGCTGTGGAGCTGGAGGTATGTAAACACTGGCTAGCCAAGGGGAAAATGAACTAGTGAGAAAGGGCTGTTTTGAAAGTGTTCCTGCTGCATCTCAGCTGCCTGCCACTGTGGAGAGTTCAAGCAGCCACGTGACGTGGGTCTGGTCAGTCTCAGAGTGCACACTGCACCATGCTTGCCTCAGTTATTTAAATAACCCTCCCCATTTTAACATCAAAGCAGGCCTCCCAATTCACATCTAAAACCAGCATGATCACAGCAGCTGGGAGATCACACATGGGCGCAACACAGTCTCCTCTGGCATCATCTATTGTAAACAGATGGAAATCAAGACCCAGAAATACACACACAAAGGCAACTTGGCTGGATGCTCAGCTTCACATGGCCTAAATTTCAGGCAGCAGCAGGGAAACTTCGCTCCCACTACAGAGAAGGAGCACTTACCCTGACAGCTGGGCATTGGGCGAGTGCACTTTAATCATGCACAGCACATAAAACAAGGAGAGGGACATTATGGCTGTCAAGGGGCTGCATAGGCATGACAACCTGCCCATGCAGCCCCCTAACAACCCCACAGCCACACTGGGGCCAGAACCAGTGCTGAGCAGCTTTCCCCACCCACTTACTCCCTGCCAAATCCTGGAAATGAGGCAATATACCTGCCTTAAGGGAGACCCCGAGGGTATGCCCAGAGCTGCTGTTCAGTCCCCTGTCTCTGGCCTGCTCTAAGGCAGCTCTGTGGCCTCATGTCCATGACTGAATGCACGCAGAGGTAGAGTTGGGAGGGCAAACTTCACAGCGGTGCTCCGGCACACAGCACAGGTGCCATGTAGATGTATCCTTAAGTCTGGATATTCACAGTTCCAAGAAAAGGAATGCACAGGAAACCTCCTTACAAACCCAGAGCAAGTCCCCTTCAGAGAGGAACATTCCTGCATCCTTGTGTCTGGCAGCCCTTCCCACCACATCACATAGGGAATTTCAACGGCTTCAGTTAGAAAAAAAGAAGAAAAAACACAGGTCTCTGTTTTCGTTTGTGTTTTCCATAGAACAAGCCCTTCCTTTCTGGAACGTGTTTGGTGTAAAAATATTGAAAGTAAACCAAGACTAGCACAGGCCCTGATCCAAAGCCCATTGAAGTCAGTGGAAAGTCTCCTGCGGTCTCCAAACAAGTCTGGATCAAGCCCCAGATCCAGAACTGAAGAGCTTGTCATTGCAGAGTTGCTTTGGGGGCCACTGTTGTGCCAGAATCTGTGGAGAGGGAGCATCAGAGCCCTTGTGGTTTCTATAGTGGGGGAACCTCGAGCTCCCAGCCAGGATCACGGCAACTGCCTAGTGCCACAGCCCCTGCCCCTTACAGTGCAACTAAGCAAACACATGCATAAAGGGCACAAAGGAAGGGCTGGTGTGTCAGCATGGCACGGTGGCAGGCACACAGCAGGTCAGCCCTGTGACAGTTTGCCTGTATCGTGCATTATACACAATTGGTTTCAGCGAGTGCTGCATTTGGGGCTGAGGGAAAGGGGAGAAAAAGAAAAGGATGTGAGAAACTGCCCAAGCAGGAAGACACAGGTCAGCTGGGCAGGTCTGTAGTCTCAGGGTCCAGCTGTTTTCTTAAATAAGCCCAATGCTTAGCTATAGACTTGGCAACTGAGCCTTCAGTACCTGGCTGGAAAACGCAAACTGTGCTTCACATCACCATCTCCCGTTGCTGACTCAAGATCTCTTTCTCCTAGATTAAAAAAATGAAATGCAGGCTTGGCTGCCACATCCTCATCTCTCAGTTTTGCTGGATTTAGCATTAAATTCCTGGTCCTGGAACTGTGCTTGGGATCCAGGAATGTTAGAGTCAGCAGATTTCCTCCACTTCCCCAGCAAGAGAAAAACTCAGTTAAATGATGAGAGATGACTGATTAACTTCACCCAACAAATTCAATTGCTTTTCCTGCTTATAAGCTCTGCAGTTCATGCACTTGAGGGCAGAGGTAGCACCATGGAGCTCCACCCAGAAATTTAGCTTGGGCCGCTAGAAGAAGCCACTAGAAGTAAGAGTGACACCCAGTCATGGTGGACAACTTCCTTATATAGTCATGGCTTAATTGTGGTCAGTACCTGTCAGTAGCAGGGAACCACAGAGCGCACAGCAGTGTGTGTGTGGGGAGGGGGAAATGTTGCTTGGCTGACATGCCTTGTGATTGTCCCTGACTTTTATAGTGGGGAACTCCATTATTGTAAGCCTCAAGGGTCAGAAGTCAGATCCCCAGTAAAAGCCTGTGGGAATGTCTTAAAAATCAAGAGCATTTTATTTTTCTAAATTAACGAGTTTGGAGTTCTTTTCATTTGCCTTTGGGTTCTGAGCCATTGTGATACAGCTGGGGACAGGTTTTCAAGCTCTTCTCCACAACCATGAGGGCTAGGAATTTGTTTTAAAAAAGTCATCCACATTTCTCCCTGAGCCCTTTGAATCTTGGAGCTTTAACAGCACCTGCTGTCCCTCATCTTGTTAAACAGAAGCACAAAAGAATTGGCAACACTGAGACATTCAGAAGCACTGGGACATTATCCCCAGTATTGCCTTTACAGCACAGTGGTGAGCACACACTCCTGTCAGCCAAGGGTACACTCACACTTTTTTCTGATTTAATTTCTTGTGTTGGGGCTCCAGGGAGGTGGGGGGAGATGCTTGTTCCCTTGTTGTAGTAAGCAGTGTGCACATAAGGGCCTTGTTACATGTTAATTTTGGGCAGTTCCTGGAGCTCTTAACCCCTGGATTGTCCACACCTTAACAACTTTAAGTGGCTTAAAGCACTCATTGTGCAGCTTGAAGTTATGCCACTACAAGGGAGGATTATCTCTGATCCACACAACCCAACTTCTGTTCCATTAATTGGTGGCCACTCCCCACATATATGCCACTCAAGTTGAAGTGCTCCAGGATCCCAGGATGCAGTGGCCGCTCCCCTGCCATCCTATTCTGTGGACACTCATACCACCGGCTGCTTAGTGGAGTGGCCCAGGGACTGGACCTACAGCTTTTCTATATAGTTTCATAGTTTCATAGTTTCTAGGGTCGGAAGGGACCTGAGCAGATCATCTAGACTGACCCCCTGCCATGGCAGAAAGAGCACTGGGGTCAAATAACCCCAGTAAGGTGGTCATCCAACCTCCTCTTAAAAACCCCCAGGGTAGGAGCCTGCACCACCTCACTTGGAAGCTGGTTCCAGACCCTAGCCGCCCTGACCGTGAAGTAGCGCCTCCTGATGTCCA
>NW_017728983.1:5264122-5284947 GCF_001723915.1 Gavialis gangeticus
GCCCTCCTAAAATCTAGGGCCACCACCTGACTGCTTGCCTTTGCCACCTTGCGCTGAATGGTGAATTCTAGCAGGCAGTGGTCACTGTCGCCCAGGGAGTCAAGCACCCGCAGCCCCCTCACCAGGTCATCGCCCATGGCCATATCGCCCAGCCTCCAGCCTCCCCACTCCAGGAACAACGGGCTGGGGCACCTTTCCCCACCAGCACAGAGCTTGCCTGGGATGGTGGCCACTGCTGGACCTCAGGTCCCCCACCCGCCCAACCTCTGGGGAGCAAAGTAGAGCATGGCCAGCCCCAGAGAGCCTCCAGACCTGTTCAGGCTCCAGCAAGCCCTGAGCTCCAGCCCTGAGGCTCCAGCAGTGCTCTGTCTCACACACCTGATCTACATGCAGTGCAACAAGAGCTGGTGGCAGCTTCTGCATGGTTGGGGGCATCCTGCTGCTAGGGAAGTCACTGCCCCAGAGCAGGGTGGCTGTGGGTGGATCTGGGCTATGTGCATGGGACTCTGCTGCTGCTCATGTAGACTCAGGAGCTGGCTGCAGATGGACTCTGTTCCCAGCTGCAGAGTGAAGCCAACTTGGTGGGGAGCTGAATGCACCAGGTGTCACAGCCCCCGGCCCTGTGCCCACTGCTGCTGCCTCTACTGTTGCTGCCGGCTTTCCAGAACCACTGCCTGGGACTCCCCTAGCCCCAAAGCCTGGGGGTGTCTATCCATTTGCCCCATGTACTGCTTGGCTGTCCCTGCTGGGCCCAGGGACACCAAGGAGGGGTAGGGGAGCAGGGTGGATGTGAGGCAGAGCTGTGGGGAGGGATGGGTAGGGATAGGCAGGGGAGCACCTAAGCCCCCCTCAGGCTGAAGTTGCCTGGGTACTGGGAATAGTCTGAAGGATGCTTTTGGGCAGGAGATGTGCCTGGACATGTGTGACAGAGAGCCCAGAGCACGTGCGTGCTGGGAGCCAGGCCGGCAGCAACCTGTCTATGCAGCCCCCTGCCAAGTCCATCAGCTTTGTTCTCGAGTGACCCCACTGCCTCCCTCCCCTCCCCACAGTCTAGAACGCTGCTGCTGTGGGCCAGCGAGGGACATAGAGAAGTAGGGCTGGAAGGGACCTCCCTGCTCACCACTCCTCTAATGTCAAATCGCAACTGTACAGGTGGAGGACAATCAGAGAAGGTTTCTAGCCTGCTAGGTGTGACTGCTCCAAACTCCAAGCTAGCACTAACACAGATCAACATTTGTGTGGCTCAAAGTACATGTAACAAGGCCCTAAATAAAATACCAACTTCCACTGCAAATACTCGAGCCTGCATTCTGTAACCCTCTCAACAAGGAAAGCTCAGCTCAAACACAAAACAGGCACATGAGTGCTGCCCAAGTGAATTCATACTGATATTCAGCCCTAGTAATTAGAGCCCAGTCATCTTTCCAGCCCAGTTGTTCTGCACGTCACAGGGATGTCTCCCTCTATTGTGGGCACCTCTAGTATTCCTAGGTTTCCAATGCCATCCTTGCAGTCCACTTCATCTATTTTATAAGTAGCTCTGATTTTCCTGAGCAGTGGTAACCTACACAAGGGCTCTGCAGCTCTTTTGGTTCAGCTCAAAGCAGTCTCTGGCAAACAGATCTCCTTTCTTGTCCAGTGCTGAACATAATGTGTTCAGCTTCATGGCATGCATCAGGTCTCAAGTCCAGACATGCATTAGTGGAGGCAAGGGAAAACTTCTGGAGTAATGCAAGGAAGGAATCCTAGAAAACTTTGGGCTCTGTGTCTCCTCCTGAGCATCCCCACAGCACCCACAGCTCAAGATAAAGTGTGACAGAGGTCAGGGAAAATAGCAATCTGTTCCACCTTGCATGCAAAAGCCTCTTCTGTATAACCTTTCTGAGCAGCTCTGCTGAGGGTTAGTTGCATGTCAGGTCTGCTTTGCTCCAGACCCTCCTGCCAGCAACATTTCCAGTTTCTTACGTCTTTTGCCCGTTTTATCTGCAGTGCAACAAGGCATTCCAAAAAGCCTAACAAGTACTGTCAGGGCTTTTGCACCCTTTGACTGCCTGGAAAGAGAGTAGACAGGAAGCCTTGTTGATTTTTTCCTCACCATCAGACAATGTTTACTACCACAGAAAGAGGAACTGGTTCAAAACAGGATGCTTTCACAAGGGACCAAGGCTCTCTTGAAGAAATCTAGTATGAACTATAGCTGCATTTCTGTCACTATACTGAGACTCACCACCCTATCCAGAATAAAAGGACTGATCACCTCTGGCCAGCCAGAAGGCTCCAGACACCAATGCATTTGGCCACTGTTGTCCCCCTGTGGCAACTTATGGTGTTATGCCTTGCAGCTGTGTCAGTTTTACTACGAGGTTAGATAATGGATCTGTGTAGGATGTGTCAGATAAGAGTGATCCTGTCTCTTGGGGCATGGGGGCTGGACTAGATGACCTCTAGAGGTGCCTTCCAGCCCTGCTTTTCTACAATTCTGTGATTCTTAATGAACCTTCTAGTGCAACTGACCTCTGGAGTAAGTGAAGCTCTTGTCTGGTGGAACAGTTCAGGCTGCTAAGAAAATCAGGGGAGGCTGGAAGGGAGGAGGTTCCCCTGCAGTGAGGCAATATTGGCTACAGCTGGGAGAAGGGAATCCAGGAGAAGCTCCCCCGTGATGAGCTATGTCTGGCTCCTAATGTCCGGAGAATAGGCTGGAATGAGGGAGACTCCCACAGAATAAAGATGCTGCAGCTGCCAGTGGTTAGCCTGGAATGAGAGCAACTCCTTGCACGATGAGGCAATGCTGGCTGGGAACAGACAGAGGGAAGATGCCTTGTGGAATGTGTGAGATCCCACCAAGACAATGGGGCACTTCCCTGCCAATGGCATGCAATATAAAGGCAGTGTGCAGGAGCTCCTTTTAAAACATTAGTGCAGCACATGCTGCCAAGCTGCCTGGAGCTGGGCTCCTGCTAAACAGGCCCCACCCTCGAGCGATTACTGAAACATGTCTTCCCTTGTCCGGCTCCTCCCTCCACCCTGAGCATGCATCTGCTTGGCACAGTACCTGCTGTGAAGATCTGAGCAGCCACTGCCAGGAAAGCGTCAGTCACCACAGTCTCTGAGTGCAGCGAGATGTTCAGCTGACGGGCGATATTGCGGTAAAGGTTTGGTCGGATGTGTTCCAGCTCATCCCCTAGAAAGGGATCAGAAGTCAAGACAGAGAGAGCACTGTTTTTCTTGTCCCCTCAAGGGCCACCAAAAGAGCCCTTTGAAAAGGGACTATAAGTTCTAGTCTATACCCCAACCTTGTTCTGGCAGCAGACAGCAGCTGTCACCCCTAGCCCCCCACCCCCTCCCCTCAAAGCACGTGTATATTCTCAGTTTGGCAGCTGGAGAACAAAGTGTACCCTGGGAAGATGCTACCTGCAGAAGGGACCACAGCAACCAGCAGAAGGTGAAGAAGCATCGACACATGCTTTCTGCCAGCTGCTGGCTGGTGACAGAAGCTATACCCCGCTCAGCAAAGAGGGGTAACTGCTGGCAGAAGAGAGGGCTCTGCAGCCACAGAGGTGCTTTGGTAGTGCACATATTCAAGAGTTTTGCTGTCGGAACAGGAGTTATGCCAGCAAAACCTTGCAGCACCGATGAGGCTGAAGGCTTGGCTAACCCAGCCACAGTCCTCGGGGAACAGCTATTTTTGTCCCTCATTCTACAAGCCAGAGAAGAATGGAAGCACCAGGAGAGAAGCAAGCCCTGCCCTAATGCTTGAGGTCAATGCAGAGTACAAAGGAAGGCTGTATGAGTACAGACTCATGTAACTGCCACATTTCTGGTGCCACTTGGCCACTGCAAGTGTTAGGACAGCTCCTATGTGCAGCTGGGAATGCCTCAGCTATACCTTCTCCTGCCCTTAATAGTCCCAACCCACCTCAGACACTGCATGTTCCCCCACAGAGCACCGGGTGCAATGTCAGCCAAAGCAGGAATGCACTTAGTGGAGAGGCCCCCTGTGCTAGTGGCTTTCATCAGGCTTAAATCTGTGTCAGCTCTTTTCCAGAGGGGCCACTGAGCAATGGTGAACTGGGCTCTGGAGTGGCATTTCCCATGACCACAGAGGGGGGCTATGTCAGGGCTTGGACTTGATCTCTGGAGGCACCAAACCCTCTGCTTACACCACTAACCCCCAGCTACACTCCTTAGCCTAGCTAACCTGACCAAGGACTGCACTTACATGAGTAAGTGGAGCCCTTGGACCAACCAGTTAGCCAGGCTGCGAAGACATTCTGGGAGATGCTCAGAGAAATAAGATCCTGATATCCATAAAACAAAGTAAGATGCTTCCTTTTAGCTTAGCTCACACAGCCCACACCCTTTTTCAGCACCCCATGCAGCTTCTACCAAACAAAAATGCCTTAGCAGGAAACGGACTCAATGGCGTTCAATTATGATGAAAGCCAAGAATCTGCCTGGAGCTAAGAAACATTAAGTAACCAAGTAAAGAGACTGTCATATTCAGCTATCTTATGGTAATATGGGCACAGAGCAAGGTCTGGAGCACTCTGCATTCTTCAGACAGCTACATGGTTTCCTCATCTGCCTACCCAGCTCTTAAGCAAGGAGTCTTCTGAATGTGCTGAAACATAAGCTTGAGGCTCCAGGCAGGTCTCTCACCCAGCTTGGTGGAGTTCTCAGGCACGTGTCAGCACAATGACCAAGGTGAAGACAATGCCAGGATAAAAGTTCCTCTTACTAGGCTAAAGCAGCAGGCTTAGATACTGGCATCACGGCTCTACCTTCAGTATGAGAAACTGTGTTGTGGGACTCTTCCTCAACATAAATTGTCTCCACCATGTTACCAACCTGGTTTCAGGCTTGGGAGCTGCATGGGAGTTACTGTACTCAGCTTCCCACGTTGCTCAAACATCTTTTGTAGTGGGTGTGGCGGGAAGAGCAGCTAGAACACATTCAAGTCCTGTCTACACTGCAGGGCAGAACTGCAATACAAATGTGCCTTGGGGAAAGAATACCAGGAACAGATCCTCCTCATAACTGGCTTTATGGTTACAATGGGACCTGAGAAGCAGGATTTCACCCAGTCAAACTAAGGGCTCATGTCATGAAAGGGTTATTAGCTACTAAATCTTAACCTATGCCTACAGCCACTGACAGTTTTAAGATCCTGAAGCAGGCAAACCCCAGCTTCTCAGAATTCAACAAATAAAGCATCCCGACCCCTCAAAGGATTTAATTGTTCCATGCAATCTGATTAAAAGAGGAAACCTTGAAAATGCATGGCTGAAACTGATAAGAGGGAACTGGTACATACAATATTGATAGCTGTTCTCCTATCACAAAGAATACACAAGCTTATCCACACACGCAAGTAACGGCTTCCCCCTGGGCAAACTGAAAGTCATGGATGGGGTGGTGGGGGAGGGGGAGAGATAAGCATTTGGCACAGCACTGTTATTATTACACATTCATTTTATTACAGCAGGGCCTTACAAGTCCTAACTGAGATCAGGGCCCACTGCGCTAGGGGTAGTACCCACGTCATAAGGCATTCTCTACCATGAAGACCTAAGCAGAGAAGACAGGCAAAGGAAATGGGGGCATGGAGAGATGAAGTACCTCAGTCCAGTAGGCCAGTGGTACAATTGGAGACAGAATCCAGGCCTTCTTCCACCCAATGCAATTCCCTACCTGTTAGGCAACCTGCCTCTCCATCAGGGCAGTATTCTGTGGCAGGATTCTCTCCCCATGCTCAACTGCAATTACTGACTTTGCAAGCTTGAGCGGTGAGATTAGTTTTGGTGTTTCTCCTCCTTCCCTTACCAGAAATTGTGAAAGAACCAGTACAGCAGCTTTGCAAGTTTCTTTACGGAGCCCCAGCTGAAAGCTGGAAAGGCCACTTCCCAGGCTGCAGCACAGGAGGCAGGCAATTATTTTGGGCGGAGGGCCGCTTACTGAGTTTTGGCAAGCAACTGAGGGCTGCATGACAGGCAGCCAGGGGCCGATAAATATTAATTTTCTAAAAATTTTAGGGGCCCCGCGGGCCAGATAGAATGGCCTGGCAGGCCACATCCAGCTCGCAGGCCACATTTTGCCCACTTCTGCTGTAGCTACATTCAGAGACCTCCTCAATGAGATTTCAATTTTAAAGTAGTGCAAGGCAGCCTGGATACTCTAGGACAGGAAACAATCATACCAACTGCAAGGAGTGAGCCGGACTCACCCTGTTTCAGCTAATGCACGGTCACTTTTGTCTTTCTACTCTATCCCATCAAAAGTAAAAGTGCAATAATTTATGACCTGGTTCATTAAGGCAGTGACTCTCAACTGATGTGCTGTGAGACCCTCCTCAGAGGTGCTACAGACCCCTGTTTGAGGAGGTAAGCTCTTCCTCCTGCCTGGTCTGGGGTCCCACAGACAAGGGGCACCCATGGCTTTCCACTTCCACCCTCCAGCAACCCCTGCACTGGTTGCTTTGAGCAGCATGGTCTGCCGCAGGTGGATTCAGATCTACTCCCAGCTCTTTGCAGGCTCCCCAGGCTGGTGGGAGGGGCTGTGCAGGCAGGTGACACTGGATCCTGATGTATGAATTCTCACAGGAACAGCCATGGCAGCAGGAGCTGCACTTGCCCCCTCAGGTACAGACTGGAGGCAGAGAGGGGTCACCCTCCTCCCTCCAAACCTCATGTGTTCCTTTGCCCCCTCTCCCACCCTTCCAACCCCCTCAACACATGTGCATGTGGCCTGTCACCTTCTCCTGGGCTCTGTCCATTTTGGTCCCAAGGCTGGAGTTCAGTGGGGATTGCCCTGGGAAAAATAAGGCCAGAAACTGGCCCACTAGTTTCTGTTCCCCAGTGGTGACCTGGGCCCATGTGTAGGGAATCCAGGTGCCTCACTGGGAACTGGCATGTACAGGGCCAGGCAGAGCCAGGGAAAGCAGCCTGAAGGGGTGACACTTACATTACATTTCATATTATAAGGGAATATAATATAAGCATCGATTAACAGCACATTAATAGAGAATATGTTTATATTATAATGTTAATATCTAATCTGCACATCACAGAGCAATACTCTCACAAAAGGACTCTCAGATTGCCAGAGGAATACACTTCCAGCTTCTATCTCCCTTGTGTAAAATGAAGTTTATTTTCTACCTAGAAGAACTTTTACAATCTTTCAATTCTCCTCAGCCTAATGAAGGGTGTGTGCACCCCAAAGCTTACAAATAAATAATTCTTTTGGCCACTCTTTAGTTGGTCTAATAAAAGAGCTCTCAACCAAGAGCTTTGTGTATCTCTATAATGTTCATATGACATTTTTATTAGTTTTTTTTACTGGAGTGCTGCTAAATTCTGCCAATTTGTGGTGGCCTGCCTTAAGTCTAAAACAGGTTGAGAACCACTGCTTTAAGGAGTAAGTCACTGAGGCTTGGCTTCAATTACTGCAGCATAAGAGCAGACAGACAGAACAGTTTCAACAGGTCGGCTAACATGCACTCATGATCAGTAAGATCCTCCCCTCCAGTTCGAAGCAGCATGGTTCTTTGTTTCTTCACATCCTTAATCCAATTTAAACCTTTATACTGATTAAGCCTAATTTGGTAAGGAAACATTTAAAATAAAATATAAAGCAGCTGTAAATCAGATTAAGAGTAGGCACACTGGCTTGCACTGATTTAAGTTAATTTCAGTTTAAGCCAATTTGTAATTAAATATGTAACATGTAAATGACTTACTCATGTCTAGGATTTGCATATTTATTCTCCACCACCCTTTGGTAGGGCTGTGCAAAACAGCACCGTTCTGCTTCGATGCTGTTTCAACGTTTCGCCCGTAAACTATTCCACAGCCAGCACTGAGAAATTCAGCGCTGCCTCTGGCCCCAGCTGGCAGTACCAGCCTCCTGTGATCTGGGAGGCAGATCGGGGACACAGCCCCTGCAGCCCTCCCGGGAGTGTGGGCGAACCCCCGATCTTCCTGCCAGATGACAGGAGGCTGGTACTGCCAGATGAGACTGGCGCTGCAGCCAAGTAAGCCTGGCTTTGAAACTTGAAATGTTTCAAAACTTTTGAAACATTTCAAGTACCCTTGTTTCATTTCGAAGCTGTTTTGAAGGCTTTTGTTTCATTTTGATTTAATTGTTTCAAGCTCGAAACGCATCAAAATAGCTTTGAAACAAAACACCGGGTGAAATTTTGCATAGCCGTACCATTTGGTGGCCAGGTTGATTCTGATGGTGTTTACTAATGCCTTGTACGATGTGGTTTTCTGATGTAGCTTAGAAGGTCAGCTCACTGCCCTTTCTGCAAGTCTTTTCACAGCACCTGATGAAGAAGAGCTCCAGCTCACAAAAGCTTATCCTATATATATTTCTAATTTGGTTAGTCTATGAAGTGCAAATCTACCCTGCCTTCTGCTTTACAGCACGCTAACACAGCTTACTATGTTTCACTCCCCCTCAGAAACTAACTGCTACCATATACCAAGAGAGGTGGTTAGCTGCATCAGTCTGAAGTCAGACAGAAGTCAAGGCAGGGTGGCACCCTATAGACTAATTCAGAGAGGCATAAGCTTTTATAACCAACAGCTTACTTTGTCAGATGCTACCTAAGCTGTTGTTTATGAAAGTTTATGCCTCACTGAATTAGTTAGTCTATAAGGTACCACTCTGCTCTGCCTCCTGCTACCATATAGTTTGTGGCTTCTGATAGCTGTTTTTTTGCACCTTTCTTCTGAGAGTCCCAAAGTGCTTTAGAATATTAGCTATATGTGCCTGAAAGTCCTAGGTAAACTGAGGCAGAAAGGACATATGATTGTGATGCACAGTCACTAGTGAAGCTGAGCATGAGACAAGTCTTGCCTTAATTTCCTCTGCTCTAGTTACTGAACAGGGATGGGTTTGCACTGGTCACCAAGAAAAGAAAGCCTATGTACTATCACTAATTGCAGAGCCATCCACTCCCCCCTCAGCACAACATTGCCCAGCTTAGTGAGGCACAGAAATTGTTCCACATAGAGTAATGTTTCTTTAAAATAGGCTTTTGAAATGAAACACTGCTCCCTGCTACCACAGTCAATGCATGGGCCAGCTGGCCTGAAGTACAAGATACAGTTACATGTTGTACTGCTGGAGATTTGCATTTAGGAGGATTGGCTTGGGAATGACTTGCCTGGACAGGAACACTTGCTAGTGGGATGATGTGGGGACATTGCCTACCCATTTGGGAGCCAAAACTGACTATGTCCCTTTAATTTAGATTTGGCTCAGTTGCGTGTATATGCACATGGGCGTAACAGATTGGAATCTGACCTTTGTTTTTTTCCTAACAAGTTTTCTGAATACAGGAGCTTATTTTAACAGAACTGCAAGGACCACACTAGCATTAGAGCCTACACCATTAAAATTACAGAGCAACAGGAATCCCAAACATCAGAACATTTCCCAGGATCTGTCTGGATCCCTGAGAAGTACCAGCTCACACCCAGGCACCCTCTCCCTGGCAGTGCAACCAAAAGCTAAGCCAGGAGCCCCTCTAAGGGGACTGTAAGGTGTGGAGAAGGAACTGGGACTGCGTATCTGGTCACCCCATTCTTTGCAATTCAAGGAGCTTGGAGGAGGAACACATAACTGCTGCTTCCTGCTTTCTTCTCTAATACAGATGCCAGCCCCCATATAACACCCTCACAGAGCTAAGAAGAGCAAGTGCTGATCCTTAGCCTTCACATGGAGGGATCCTCTGCACCTAAATCTACAGATACAAGTGAGCTCTGATATATCAAATGGGTTCAGGTACCTAAAGATACTCTTCTTTTGCAAAGCAACAGACTTCTCATTCCCCTGCTCATGCCAGGCAAGATGAAAAGCCTGGAGAAACAGAACTGAACCATTCCCTATGTGGACTCTAGTCTGGAATAATTTGGAAGGGCACTAATTTTTCTGATGTAGAGCATGAAGAGCATCTGCAGTATTGCATCCAGTAGAGTCTATGTGGGGACCCATCTTAGCCAGTTTCCTAAAGTATCCTCTGTAAGCTTTACAGGAGCTGTCCATGAGTATAAAGGTGCCTACAAACAGCTTATGGAAACTATAGCATATGGAAGCAGGGGAACCAGGAAAGGATATTTAGGTGTAAAAACTTAATTTCATTCCATGGGCTGGTCCCCAAGAAGCTTCCTGTACAAAGGACACATCAGCTGCTACCTTCTGTTGGCCAACAGAAGCCAGGTGAGTTGCAGTACTCAGGGTGCTGGAAGCATTGGGTTTATTGGGGAAAGCTTCACTGGGCCTCACCTGGTGAAAACAAATCTGCTGTGACATCAATGGCATAATGCTATTTGATCCTAAGGAGACCTGGCCCCAAAGGGACCTCAACATAAGCACCACTGCTAATGCTGGTCTCCCCTTCAGATGGTCCCCTGACAGCTGCGGGATTTTACCACCTGTGAATCTGTGCCACAGCTGTGGTTGGCAAGGCTAATGCAGTCTGGGCAGCTGCTGCAGCAGACACAGGTGGCAGGTTGGGTTGTGGCTTTTGGGCAACCATGCTGTTGTTTTCACTTTCTCTTTCTTCATAGCATGCCTAATCCCCCAGCTTGCTCACCACACCAGTGACTGCTTTGACACATAACCAAGAGCAGGAAGGCTGCAATTCTTCCCTTTCACAGGCTTCCCACAGCTGGGGCAAGAGGTTGTTTGGTTTGTTGCACCAGCTGGTATGGAAACAGCAGTGGTTCAATACTTTAAAGTGGGTTGGTTAGAAGAGGAGAAGGAATGCAAAGGGCCATGTGCTGAGATGATAAGCAAATGGACAGGAAGTGACTTTGTAGCCTAAGAGGAAGGATACTTTCCCCTTGCAGCTCTTACATGAGGTTCTGTTCCAAGCAGGTTTGCTTATAAGAAAAGCCAAGATACTATTGACTATAAGCCAAATCCTTCCATCTCAACATGAGTAAGTAACAGGACAGTCATCCAGGAGATGCCTTCACAGTCACTCTGTCACCTGCTCACCCTCCAACACACTTTTGACCACCCACATGTGAAAGAAAAACAACTTGATTCTACCTCACCCATTCAGGTGGGGGAGAAAAAAGGCCAGAAAACGTGGGAGGGAGTGGAAAGAGAGACAGGAACACAGCGAGGAAAGAAAAGATGCTGAAAGCAAAAGAAGTTAGAAGCCAGATCAGGAAAGAGAGAATAAAACATTTGGAGATAAAGAGAATTTAGAGAAAAATTAAACAAAACAATGAAAAATTAATCTGAAGGGAAAATTTCTGCTCCTAAAAAAAAGGATTACCCAAGATACAGAAAGAGGAAAGTAAGAAACAAAGAAAGGAGGGAGCTAGGCAGGCTGGCTCCAGTCCTCAGGAGAAACACCAGTCCAATGCCACAGTGATCTCAGACTATGTCCATTGACAATGGGTCCAAACCAGCTAAGGATTTGTCCCATCAGATGAGTTTAAAACTTCCCTCAGACAACTGGTAACTGGACTGACTTTAACACAACAAAGGCTAAATCCTAACTGGATAAATAATATGTCATGCAGCAAAGGCAGCTGTAGGCACTCAGATGTGCATCAGGTTTAAGAGAAAACCAGCTGGTGGATTCTTGCCACGCAGTATCTGGTCCAACACCACTCGCCAGGGCATTGTATATCTCTTCTCTCTGTAGCAAGCGCCCTGGGTGGGGGCACACGGTAGTCACTGCTGGCCAGCAGCCTCCAGTTATATCACCCAAACATCCCACCCCAGTTCCTAGCACACATCCTGGTGTTAAGTTGACTTCGCCTGCAGTGTATTGTTGGGCACTTTTAATACAACCTAGCTGTCACCACCACACAGTTGCAGCTTGTGCTACTGCATGTTGCTGTTCATATCATTTTTCTCTTGCCCAGCCAGTTTAAGCAAAGGTCCCTGGACCAATGACTCAACTACATCCCTATGTTGGGGCCAGAAGGAGTTAACGGTTACCCCAGTGACAAAAAACAAGAGAGAAGACTCATCTCCAACTGAATGATTCAGATGATCTAAGGCAGATGGCAGCAGATTAACTGTAATGCTCTGTTACTGAAATGCAGCCATTATAAATATCTCAAATTCATGTGGACCAAGTGGCAACCCCCACAACTAAGTGTCCTTACAAGTCTGCTATCAGCAGCCAGCATGAGCACCTGAAGCAGCCCAAGTTCACAACTAGCAGAATTCTTCCTGAACAGCAGCCTCAGTTGTCAGGGTTGCTGAGACAAGTCACTCTGTGCAGAAAAGACTGAAAGCTCCACTGGGATACCCATCTGGGGAGGCTACAGGTTGAATGATCCAAAAGGCTCAGAGCCTGACCCAGCCCCAACTGAAAATCAGTTTTAACTTCAGGAGCAAGCCTTCAGTTGCTTTTGGTTTTTGGGATTAAATAGGCTCTTGAGAGTTGCTGGACTCTCTTTTAGCTCCAAAAGTTTCTAGCTCCTCCAGGCACAAGTCCTGGAGTAGCTTGGGGAAGTGCAGGGGAATAAATCTGGACGCTCTTGCTACAGAAAGCATGCAACGCCTCACTCTTTAGAGAGAGGAAGGTCTTGGCTCTATGAAGAACCTCTAGGCAGCCAGGAGCCACCCTCCCTTTTGCCTCTTCCTGCTCTAGTCAGGAGTGCTCCACATGGAACACACCACCCACAGCTGTACCCACCTAGGCGCAGAAGTATACTGGACACCTCTGCCAGCTTGCCACCAGGGAAAGGTGCACTGTACTCAGGTTTGCTCCAGCCAATGCCAACCCGAATCAGCCTGGAATGTATGTAGTCTCTACAGAGCACCTTGGCCTGGGACACCAGCTCCTTGTCAGTGGGAGATCGGTCAAAGACCTCCATCACCTCCGCAGCAAAGACTGAGGAGCGGCGTAGCACCTCCATTTCTGACAATGGAATCCAAGGTTTCAGGGTGCTCCTGTTGGAAATCTGCTCCAATGCCGCTGATGAGAATCTGCTGCTGTCATTTATAAGAAAAATAACCCATTGGGTTCATGATTTGCCACAGCTCCCAGCGGGGATTCTTGAATGAGCCTTCTTCTGCTTTACCTGGTGAAAAAGAGAATGTGTGAGTTGACTAGCTCACAGGGAAAGAAAAAGAATAGGAGCCAGAACTCCAGGTGATCTGCACCACAATGCCATTGATTTCAGTGACACTACACTGATTTATACCAGCTGAGGATCAAATCCATTGAAACTTATAGACAACTGGCCAAATCCTGCAATCACACTCCCATTGTCTACAAAGGGAGTTCTGCCCAACTGAGGATGAGAAGACTTGAGCTAAAAGGTGTTTTGGTTTTCCCCTTTAAGAATCAGCAGTAATGGTATTATATTTCAGAGAAAGAAACAAAATCTGGAAACAATTTTTAGCCTGTGTAGAATATTTAGACTGGTTACAGCTTGTTTCAATTAAATTAACTAGACAAAGCAAGAGTCCCACATTCTGGCACAGATAAAAATTGCAGCTGAGCAGGGTACGGATCTTTTTGAAGGAAGGACATCAACATACTGCAAATACAATGCTGCATTAGTGTTTCAATGTCCCACCAGCCCTTCCTCTCAGACAACAGCTTCTTGTTTAGCTCAACTCAATTCTCAGTTTGGTTTTTGTTTATGTAGCTTTTTGCTTTAAGAAAGCACTGTACCAGCTGCTTTTCCAAAGCCTTCCACCTGAAACTGTGCTAATGAAATGGAGAAGCAGAGGCTAAAGTTTTCAAGCATGTGTACCTAAAATGAGGCTCCTAAATTCATTTATAGGAGCATGGAGAAAAAAAGCTAGGTTACTTTAACAGGAGTTGCAGGTGATTAACATGCCTGGAAAAAGTCAGACCAAAGCTTTTCAGTAATGCATGTATGAACAGATCTGAGATTCTCATTTCTGGCACCCATATTTAAAAACTGAGCTAAAAGAAAAATCTCAAATGTTTACGTTTTCCCAGTGAAGGAGATATTTACCCGTCGTGCTGCATTTTTCTCCTCGATGATTTTTGGCTGGTTTCACGTGTTTCTCTCGGTTCTTTGGAAGGTTCAGATCAAAAGGACACCTGGCTGTAGGATTTATAGAGCATATTGATTTTCCACTCCCATCCTCTGCTGGAGCTAAAGAGCATCTGCCTGCTCTGCACTGCGCTCCAAGAGGCTCTAATCAGTTACTCTCTCCCCATCCTTCCAAATCCTATTTGTGCTCCAGCAGCGTGATCCCAGCACTTGCTCTGCCGCTTTTAAAAGACTGAGGCAGACAGAGGAAAGCTTCTAGCTTTAGCCTTGTAAGGAAGATGAAATAACAAGGAGGCGGTGTTATTAAAGCCAGCTAGTATGAATCTCCCCACCCCTTCTTTTTCTCTTAAGGAGGCTCTGGGCAGTTGTACTGCTAGGTTAAGAGGGCTTCCCCCAAAAGATATCTTCATATCTCTTCCCAGTCCAAGCAGGATATTGCAGTAGGAAACCCAGATCAACAGCATGCTTTGAATATACCATTAAAATGTTCACAAAGAGAGGTATTAATTCCTGACTGAGATGGAGTTTTGTGGCATCTCTTTCAATCATTCTTACCTAATATCAGGTTACCAAGCCATGGAATTGTGGCAACTGGCTAGGGGGATGTGATGCTACATCACTAAACACATTGTTAAGGTACATCTTGAGCCTAACACACAGAACTAGAGCTTAATTCTTGGGAGGGCCCAAGGGGGGTTGATGGGAGTTTTAATACCCAAAAGCAGGACTGTCCAAAGAAATGTGATGACTGTTTTCTGATAAGCCCCTTCCCCCACAAAAAAACAGTCTTGCCAGAACTGAAGTGTCTTGTGGAAACACAACTATTTCAGCTAAACATTGAAATATTGTTTTAACCTGATACATTTAAAATGAAATTAAAATATTACAATATTTTAAAACATATATCAGTTTCATCATCAACTCAGAGGTGTGACATTGGCAAAAATGTCTTAACTGATCCATAATCAGAATATTTGGGAATTTTTATTCTCTGAGAAATTTAAAAATCTTTGACTTTTCATTCCAGACTAGAACAAAAACATCATTTGACCCCAGCAGTCTTTCCTGCCCAAGCGCAGGGGGGCTAGACCCGATGATCTTATAAGGTCCCTTCCAGCCCCTAACATCTATGAATCTATGAATCTCAGGCACCATATTTAAAAATTGACTGAAAAGAGTACATACAAACGTGCATTTTCACAGTGAAGGAGGTGGCCATTCTCCTTCTGCAGAACAGACTTTCCAACCATCTACTTATGGGGTTTCTCCCTCCTACTAAGCAAAAAGGAGTTTGCAGGGTGACTGGCTAGGCTCAGGGGTTGTTTGAGATGCAGCTTTTCTAGAAGCAGGGCAGAAGGGACTGGATGTTTGTTATCATCTGATGGGTGATTTTGTGGCCTCTGCGAAAGGCAATTTACTGACCTTGTTCCTGCAAAGTGCTGAGCAGTCTGGCCAGAATCCAGCAGAGAAATTAAGTACACGCATAAGGTTAAGCATATGCCTTGCTCCACTGATATCAATGGGGCTATGCTGGAAGTCTTCTGCTGGACCTGGCCCAGAAACTGGATTTTCATTGGAGCAATTGTGCTGGTAGATGAAACTCTGGTGCAGTCAAGGCTTATAGTTCAGTTTCTTTACAGTGGAAGCTTTCCATGAAGCACCCCCCCATGTGAGATGGCAGTGCAGAGGTGAAGTGGACTTCTAAAAGTCTAGGTCAGTGGTTCCAGAGCTGTGATGCGTGAGGCTCTGGTGAGTGTTGTGTAGTTAGTTCATGCAGCTTCTACAGGTCTTTACAAATTTTTTTTAATTAAAAATGTGATAATAATGGTGCCTGCTGTTTTGTGAGAAATGTTGAAGATCAACGATGTTCCATTTGTTTAAAACCACTGGTTTAGATTTAGTTGGTCAGTTATTATCACAGGATCATAGAAAATTAGGGTTGGAAGGGACCTCAGGAGGTCATCTGGTCCAACCCCCTGCTCAAAGGAGGACCATCCCCAACTAGATCATCCCAACCAAGGCTTTATCTACCCTGGGTCTTAAAAACCTCCAAGGATGGAGATTCTAAAACTTCTCTGAGTAAGCTGTTCCAGTGCTTCACTATCCTTCTAGTGAGAAAGATTTTCCTAATATCTAACCTAAACTTTCCTTGCTGCAACTTGAGACCATTGCTTCTTGTTCTGTCATCTGCCACCACTGAGAACACTCCAGCTCCATCCTCTTTGGAACAGCCCTTCAGGTAGTTGAAGGCTTCTGTTAAATCCCCTCCCAGTCTTCTCTTCTACAGACTGAAGAACCCCAATTGCCTCAGCTTCTCCCAGTGGTGATATGTAGGGGGTGCACATCTGAGAGCGCTGGTGTACCCTCTCACAGCCAACGTTCCTGGGGGGGGCGGGAAGGAGGGGGGACAGGTGAGAGCGCTGGTGCTTTCCCTGAGAACTGGCTGGGGAGTAGGGGCTCCAAGAGAAGCGGTCCCCCTCCATGGCCAATTGCGCTCACCCAAAAGTGCCGGTGGCACATCTGGAAGCGCTGCCACTTTTCTGTGCAATTGGCTGTAGGGACCCCCCTTCCGCCATTGTTGACTGGCTTCTGCGGAGGGGAAAGTACCCCCCCCCGACTCAGGAGGCACCAGTTGCCCATGGCCTCTCCTCATAAGTCATGTGCTCCAGCCCCCAACATTTTTTGTTGCCCTCCGCTAGACTCTCTCATAGCAAGAGTGAAGCAGGGGGAGCGGGAGAGGTGGCGGAGGCTCTCCACGCCAGCGGCAGGCAGTGCCAGCTTGAAGACAAACAATCTGAGCAGAGAGTAACAGTGGAGGCTGCAGGGGCTCTCTATACTGGTGACGAATGGCTCTGGTATAGAAGAGCAGATTGCGCTTGGGGTAGGATGCCCCGAGCAACAGTGGAGGAACCCCACACCAGTTATACCACTGGTCAGCGTGCAGAGGATGACATCGCTGTAGGAAGAGCTGTAGCAGACCCAGAGGAAGCAGAGGTTCTTCACTCTAGATACTCGCAGGTATCGGGCCATGGAGGTAGGCTGACCGGGGAGGAGTTGAAGATAAGACAACAGAGAAGTAACGCGGAGTAGCACTCAGGGGATGCCATCAGGCCCTGGCACTGGGGCAGAAGGAAGGAGTCAGTAGTCTGTTCAGATCTTTATTTCTTTTTTTTGTTCTCCCTCTTGTTCCTTTCTTTGAGCTTACTGGTTGTTGGGTTCATAGTCACCAGTAGTGTTTATATAATCAGAGTATTGTTGTTGTGGTTTCTTCTTTCTGTTCCCCTCCTGTTAGTTCTTGAAGGGTCTCTGTGGGCAGGTCCATTTCATAGAGGACCTGATTCCCACCATGTCATCAGGGTGGTCCCAAGGCCCACTGTAACAGGGAACCTTAGCTGTGTTACCAGAAGGCAGGTTGGCCCCTTTAAAACCAGAACTTTCTGGGCACAGCATGCTGGTAAGGGTGGGTGGGGTTAAAAGCTCAGCCTGGCCAGCCAGTCAGCTGACTGGAAGGGGGAAGGCCAGGACTATAAAACCCTGGGCTGGGCTGGGCGGCAGTAGGGGTCAGCAGCGTGTCCCAGAGCTCCCCAGAGAGGCTTGAAGAGCAGTCCAGTGGCTGCAGGAGGGGAACTACGGAGGACTCCCAGAGAAGCAGCAGCAACCCCAGAAGAAGGTCTGTAGCAGACGGTGGGGGAGCAGAAGCATGAACCCCTGAGAAACTACAAGCTGGCACACTGCCTTCTTTAATCATATTTTCTTGGTGGCAGTAATAGCCCATGGACAGGACTGTTCATATTTTCTTTTTTTTGTTATTGAATAGCACTGGTAGTTTGGATAAGGCTATAGGGGAAGGAGGAGGCCTCATTGGAGCCCCACTATAGCATGGGAACTCCAGCACCTGCATAGGCACAGTGTTCAGGGGCACAGGCCTGGCACCAGAGAGGGCAAGCCTAAAGGCCAGGGTGGCCTGGTGCACCCAGGGTGCGACTGTGTGAGGGGGTTTTTTGTTTCTTTCTTGGACTAGGATGTTGGAGGTCTGGGGCCATTGCTTGGTTTCAGACTTGCAACTCTCTGGCTGTGGGGGCAGTGGACAGGCCTCTGGGCCAGGGAAGCTGTGCTTCAGATTAGAGCAAAAAGGAGGGCCATGAGCCCAAAACTAAAGAGCTAGAGCCTCAGAGTCAAACCCTGTCTGGTGGGTTTAGATGGGGAGGCCTAACTAGAGAAAGACTGGGGTCAAGGCCTGTCTTGGCAGAGGACCCCAACATACAAAAACAATAACCAGTCTCCCGCTTATAATATTTCCATCAAGACATGGCAGGAGAGTAGAGAGCAGGACACAAGAAACCTTAAAGGGGACTCCAAGGGCGCCCCACATACGGTGTGGATAACAGGGAAGACTGTGCTGGGGAGGGTGACCTGTTACACCTGCCGATCAAATATAAACAACAAGAGGGAGAGACCTAGTGAACACAGTCAGCAGGTCTGTGGCCCATCATGGAAACAAACTTGGGAAACAAGCCTGAAGAGAACATTGGGATCAAGAACCATCCACACCAGAGGGACAGCCGCTCAAAGATCTGGTGACCACCAGAGGTTGGCATAAGGAAGGGGTGTAGGGAAGGTAGAGCCCCACGAACGTCCATTGAGAAGAGTAACCAACCCTGAGGGACCTACAGAGGAAGACCCCTCCACTGAAAATACATTCAAAGTCATGGCAGGAGAGTCTAGGTGCTTCCTCTGGGGTGATCGAGGTCCATCACAGTGGTCACACGAATCCTCACTGCGCCCACCACAAGACGTACGTGCTAGTGCAGCATGTGAATGGGTGTTTGAAGCCAGGCCATCACAGTCTACAACCTTTCTTTAGTGGGGGGCCCAAAACTGAACACAGTACTTCAAATGTGGCCTCACTAGTGCTGAATAGAGGGAAATAATTACTTCCCTCGATCTGCTGGCAACGTTCCTACCAATGCAGGCCCAGTATTTTAAAGAATATCGAGGTGAAGACTTCACATATTTTCTGGCTATGGAATTAACTCACCTCCTCACTGCAGAATGCAGTCTATAATATAAACTCTCTTGTTCAGAGTTATGCTTCTAGCCTTTGCGGTGGTAATTATGAAGTCAATATAAATTATATGGTGTTGGCTTCTTGAAACTGCAGACGACCTAAAACAGCAGCCTTGGTTTAACCTAGCTCGATTCAACTAACAACTTTGAAACAGAAATTAACATTGACATGTTAATATTAATTGGTGATCAGTTTCACTGGAAATCTGGCTGAACCACTTCTCGGTTCCTTCATGACACTTTCCAATTCTCCTCAGGTGCCAAAGCTCTCCTCCCCTTCCCCTCATGTGTTCCAGGCCCACCTGTCAAAGCTTCCAGCACCCCCTCACAGTTTCTACAATGCAGCTGTGAGTCAAACACAGTGATCTGTGGCTCACTGAAAACTGAGGGCCCTATTAACTAATAAAAATTCCATACCAAGCCAGAGACCACAGTCGATTCTATTATTTATTTATGCACTAAAAGCCACCATATTAAAAATGTACATCAAGCTGAACAATCAGCCTACCGCACACAAATGTAGCATACCAAAGACCTTCCAACATACACTCCAATTCTGCGTATGTGAGTGTGTACCTAGTCTATACTGTAAAAGGCTTTCTGGTATATTAAGTAAGCTCTTAGAGTAGACACACCTTATACAAGCAAGGAGTGGTGTTGCAAATATAGCTCTCAAGGCAGTCAGAAGAAGCTATTCTGTGCATGGAAGTACTTTGCCTGGATTACCTACATCTATGCTTTCACCAGTATAAAAGTATCACCACCACCCCCTCTCCCCCTTACTAACATATCCTATCCCAGCAGAACCCCTAGTAGAGACCTGGCTTTAAATTACATCAGGAAACACAGCCCTAGCAATTCAAGCTGAATATTGTTCCCTGGTGCATCTCTCTGGGTTTGGACATTTCAAGCATAAAATGCTGTGCTGATAGATGATGTCATACTACATAAATCACTGAATCACCACAATGGCAAGCTTTGGATTTGATTTTCCTGGCTTTTGCCAGGGTGTCTTAAAACCTTTCTGGTAGTTAACTGGTTCATTAATATGTTCACTCTACACTTTTGAGACTTCCTTCTAAACATCCAAGTTTCACTTGAGCTCACTGCAGACATTTTAAGTTACAAAAATTTGGGTTAAAGAAAGATGAATACACGCTGAAAAAGGTTCAGAGAAGGGAATTAGGATGCTCAGGGGAATAGAGAGCCTGTCTTATGAAGAGACTAAAAGTTTGACTTGTTTATCCTTACAGAACAAAGGCTGAGCAAGGATGCTATTGCTCTGCGTAAGTATTCGGGGCAAACCTCATGAAGGAAGGCAAGCTATTAAGGGACAACATCAACACAAAGGCCATGAATATATTTGGCTTGGAAATTGTTAAGTTTTTAAGATCAAGATTTTGGAAGGAAATGGGGGGGGGGTCAAACAATGTGAGACAGAGTTTGATAAGCTTCTGGACGGGAGTACATAAGGTGATTTCCTGTACTCAGTGACCTAAAAGGGCTCCTCCAGTCTTTTATTCCTAAATATAGGTTTGATATTCCCCTGTATTATTTCATTGCACCATCTAGTTCTGAACAAAGTTGTTTACACACAAACCCATAGAAAACAGTTCTAGCAGAAAACACCACACATTGTACAATGTAGATGGGATGGGACAAAACACAACACCTGTTGGATAAGTCTGTAAAATTCTTTCCAAGTAGAAAGGGCTATGCTGTCAGACGGGGGGGGGGGGGGGG
>NW_017728983.1:5285368-5294213 GCF_001723915.1 Gavialis gangeticus
GGGGGTTGGTGGCATGGATGTTTGTAAGGCTTGGGACCAGCTAATCATGCCTGTGCCTCCTGTGGGAGTTTTATGTTTCGAGAACACCACGGCAAAATGTGTTTAATTTGCTCAAGAGCCCCAATAAACTTTAATCAATGTTTCCTGTCTGTTCCCATTATAGGCTGGTTACCAAGATCTATGTTGGTAAACATGCTCTCATTCCTGGGAATGCCTCCTCCTGCCTCAATCAACAGAGTTATCAGTCATCATTACGGAAGCAATTATGATGTCAGACTCTGGACTGCAAAACTACTCAATGAATCAACAGGAGGAGCAGAGTGGTGAGAAGAAACAGCCCTCTTTACATACAATTATTTTGTTAGTTATGATGTGAAAAACAATAAGCGGAAGTAGCAAAGATCTTTGTGGGTGATATATTTTATTGGGTCAGCTGCATGGTTGAGATAGTCTTAGACAAGCTTTCAAATGCAGTGCATTCAACAGCGTCACTTGAACATCACCACAATAAATGGAAGTGGTAGTTTAATGGGGCATAAGGAAAATACTCATCTATTCTGCTCTGTTTGTTTCATTCTTCAAAGACCTGATCCAGGACCCTAAAAGTCCAAACAGTCATTTAGTCAGACTGCATCATGGACCAGGACCTCATGGTGCAAGGTTCTCTACAAACAGAACAAAGGTTTCCACAAGAAACTTACAGGCTAGGGATACACATTCAAATAGCCTGAGCCGGAATTGATTCAATCTTTGCAGGTTAGTCTACCTTGCCTAGGCTGAGCCACTATGTAACCGTACAGACATCCCCTCTGGACTGAAAAAATGCAGGCACATGCCTGCAGTGACTCAGGTTAGAAGCTGGGGGATGCTGCCCTCCCTTCTCTTCCACAGTGCTGAGCTGGGGGGGGGCATGGCCAGGCCCTGGTAGGATGCTCTGATTAGGGAGGGGCTCCCCCTACTTCTGACCAGCCTAGCAGGGAGTTGACAACACAGTGCACACCCCTAACTCAGTGTTTATCACCCCATTAAGAAAACAACAGAGGGACACTACCAACTACCTGTTGAGTGCTGATACTGACTTTTTCCTGTCTGCCACAGTATGGATTGTAGCCAGCATGTGGTCTGCTAGCTAATGTTGAGAGGTGTCTGTATAAGGCAGAGGGGATGGGGGAATCCCTGCTTAGCAGGGAGTGTGAGGGGAGAGGGAAAGCAGAAGGAAGCCAGGCAGATGCCTGCAGTCTCTGCTGGAGCTGCAGCCAGGGAGCAGAAGAGAGACACCAGCTCCACTGTGGAGCAGAGAGCCCCTCCCAGTCCAGAGAGCATGCTGGGACACTGGGAGAGTCTGGTTTAATTTAAACCAGCAACGGGTCTGGGACAGACATTTCATAAACTGGTTTGACTCAAATCAGTTAAGTCTGATACTACATTCAACCAGATTTATCTCAAACCAGTTTCAGCCATTTTCAAACTGGTTTATGTGTACTGAACAATGAACATCTGTTCTGTTAGAGGTTTAAACCAGTCTCTGATCACTTAAACTGGTTTAGGTGTAAAGTCTGCCCCAAGCCACAGTGTAAGTAACAGCTCCCGCAGATTCTAGTGGGCTTTGAGTAGGCGCTAACACATCTAAGGAATAGCCTAATGCACAAGGTTCTGCCTCCCCAAGTACTAATACTATCTAGCAGTGCTTTTAGCTGTGTTTCAGACCCATGTAACACAGGCTGCCCCACAGAACCACAGCTAAGTAACATTTTTATGTAGGAGGAAACTGTATTGCATGCCACTATAGTCTAGGGACACACCCTTGCAATGAATCTATACTGAAAGAAGGAAAGCACTACATCCTACAGGACTGAAAAATGAACAATCAGTGGATAAATTTCAGTGCATGATTTGTGCCAAAGCAAGGTGCTACGGTATCTGGTTTTATTTATATAAAAAGCATGTATAGCTGAGGGAAATTCCTGCTGGGTCCAGAGCCTGATTTCTAGAGGAAATTTGCAAATCACTTCAGGTTGCAAATCAGTGAGGGCTTCTTTGAGGTACTGTATCAAACCAGTTTTCAGTGAAATCTGGAATGTTAATTAGCTTCTGTTATCAGCCGCAGGAACACAGTTTAATAGACATCATCTTTAGACCATCAGACATTTACTTATCAGTTAATATAATTGAGAGTGATGGTCTGTGGCTCATTTTTTTTATTTCCTTTGGTTTCAAAATGTGACATTTTACAGAATGAAATGCTTTTACAAGCCAGGCAGAAACCATAGTAAACCTCTATTGCATTTCTTGTGTAATCATCAGGCATGCAGACTATCCAGGAGAAAGAAAATGCCTTTCTTCCTGTTGGATCATGAAGCTGGAGTTGGTCAGATAATCAAAAGCAACATTAGACCATCACTGATTACTCACTGCCCTTAAAGACAACACTTCCCTGCTCCTGCGGCTGCAAAACCTTATTGTAGAAGGGCTGTCTGATAGGAAAGGATAGATTCATGCATAAGCAACATGTAGAGGGGCATGGGGAGCACATGCCTCCCCCCCGACAGGGCCACTGCCACCAATGGCGGCGCCTGCAGGTACTCGCCAGGTCCAGCCCCACCACCAATGCCGACGGTGGCATCTGCGGGTGCCCCGCCAGACTCGGAAGGCACCAGTCGCCCTGGATTCATGCACGAGCAGGACTGATCAATCCTAGATACTGCATCCCTATTCCAGAAGGGAGCAAAGGGTTATTTAGAGTAACTTAAAGTAAAATATTGTAACAAAGTCCCTCCAGATAGTGCTCAAATTACACCACTGCTCGGGGCAGATCTGAGGTAGGGTGGGAGGTGTTGATGGTACAGTCACATCCCCCCCACCTTTGCTTCCTGCTCCACTCAAAAGTTCAAAACAAACTGCCTGGCAGTGACAGCCACATTTCTATCCAGGTGGAACTGAGAGAATTAATTGACTTCATGGCTTAAGAGTCATTATTATCTGCTGGATTCCTGCAATCTCTTCATTCCAGAGGTGGTAACAACCCTTGTTCTTCCATTAATCAAGCTACCCTTTCTTCTACTGTTATTTTGTCTGTTGTATACTCCTAGTACTGTTTCTCTGCTCAACTCCCCACCCCCAGTGCGCTGCTATCTAGGCAGACAAGATTCACTGGGTGAATCTGATATCTTTTATTAGCTCAACTTAAATAGTTGGAAAACAATTTATCTAGGAACATGTATGGGGTGGCTTTGTTCCTAAGAGATTTGAATACACAGCAAATCAAAGACAGGGAGAGGAGGTGGTAGGACTGAAGGCAGGCTAAACTGCTGTGGCACCATGGTCAGAGGCAGGAGGGAGTTGCAAAGATGAGGTGAAGAGGTAAGTTACTGCAGTGACCCTTTCCACTGCAATATATGATGGAGGCTGTGGGAGGCTGAATCAGTGGCACAACCAGTGGGGAGCATAAAGCCAGGCTTGGGCAGATCCAGAGGGGTTGATCTCCCCAGGTAGAAGCACTGTAAGTAGCTGAAGTGAATCCTACCCCAACTCTTGTTGTATGTTGAGGGTGGAGGGTAGTGGAGCCTAGCCGTGGAAATGCTATGGGGAGGGGGCACTAGGGTCGGGGAGAAAGGACAGGTTAGAGCTCTGAGCCCATCTACCCCATGGTCAGGGGCCGTGTGGAGTGGGGGAACTGTTTGGGAGGGTTTCTGAAGAGAAGGGGCTCCCAGGGGTTGTGAGCATCCTAGCACCAAGAGGCTTTTGGTGGGAGGAAGGCCTGTGGGGCTGGGGGGAGTTGTGGGGGTGAAATGGAGCGTGAGGGAGATTGGGAACATGAGGGACTGTGGGTGAGGGGGACTTGGGCAATATGAGGGACTGCAGTAAGGCCTGGCTGCTCAGAGGGGCAGGGGAGGGCTCAGTGGGGTGAGAGGGGAATTGTAAGAGGTTGGGGGGCTGAGCATGATGGGGATGAGTCTGTGCAGGGTGCAGTGAGTTCCTGGGAGCAGCAAGGAGACAGGGTAGGGCTTAGTGGGGCATGAGGAGGATGACGGGGTAGGTCTGAGCATGAGGGAAAATGGGACAAAGTGGAGCCAGGAGGTATTTGAGGTAGGAAGGATAATGCATAACGGGCAGTGAGGGGCACTTTGGGGCTACAGCGGAGTGTCTGGGGGACCCACATGTTGGGGTGCAAGAAGTAATGCTGTCCATGGCCGGTCAGGGAGTGACGGCTGTACTGCTCTGGCACCAGGTGCCTGCCCCACCCTGGAGCTGACAGTCCGCTCCCTCAAACTCAGCTACGCTTGTTTTTGCTTGGATCTTAAGCTGAGTAACATAGCCTGAGGCCCCTGACATATTAGTAAAGCTTCTCATTTCTTTTTAAGTGGAGAAAAATGTATTGTGTTCTGTGATGATGAACCACAGCACTTGTGCCCCCCTCTTTCAAAGTCCTAGATCCACCCTGGTTGGCTCAGGAGTCCTGAAGTCTTCTGTAATGGAAAGTCAGATTCAGCTTCTATAGGTTGTGACCCAGGAGGATGTGCCTTTTCTGGCCATGTGAGCAGTACACGTACCACGCCATAGACTCCTCCCTTTCTAAAGAAGGGAAGTGAGACAAACATTGACCCCAGCCAGGGCAGCCCTTTAGCACCAAGCCTCTGGGAGTCACAGTCCAGCAACCAGGTCCGAGCTCTATACAGCAGGGACTGGGTGACATAGACCGTCCTCCTTCTGGAAGCCCTGGGCATTGGCCCCTATAGGAAACAAATACTGTCACCTAGGCATCCTCTCTCTAAACCTCCTCAGTCACTTTTCAGGCATATTTTTACAGCAGCTCTTAGCAGAGTCTAGCTGGAAAAGCCTCATCCAAGATCAGACTACCCTGGAGACTCCCCGTTCACCATAGGTCCATAGCATGCTTCTTCTCAGGCTTCCTAGCTCTCAGAGGAAGCACCACTACAGGTCTCACACCTTCCCCTCTTTGAGATGCTTTTTTATTTCTCTTCCCCATTTCCCAGCATACATTGCTGCCCAGCCTGCAGGCATCCTCTGCTTTATTCTACCACTGAATGGTTGGTATGGCAACAAATATCTACCCAAAAGATGCAAACCACAGCCAAAGATGATCAAGGTAAATTCATTTCAGTCAAAGTGATTACTATTGATAGGAATCATGATTTCACTCAGTGAACAGGAAATCTTGACTAAAGTTATCAAGTTTAATCTTGTTTTGCGTATGTCTTCATTTATTTTCCCAAAAGAAAGGTTGATAACCATTGAAACATGTTTACAATTAACTGTCACCGTTATACTAACTAGGAACATTTCTAAACATCTTTATTTAAGCATTTATGAATCGTTTGACATACACTTATTCAGATTCTTATTTCACTTTGTTTTGTTAAGATATATGTCATTATTTTCTATTTACTCATTTTTTACTCACATTTTTGGTATACAGCATTTGGACAAAAATCAGAATTCAATTCAACAGACACAAAAACAGTGTTTTAGAATGGTTTATTTAGTTAACTAAAACTACCTCAAGTGGATTGGGTACCTAACATTTATCAAAACATGTTTTGCAGTTAAAAAAAAAGATTCAAACAAAGGAGGGATTATCTGCAGTTACAGAAACAAACCAACTGTTGAAATACTAAACCAGCTTGATAACATTGCCTCTTCACAAGTGCACAAGACTGTTTTCTTAATTTCAGTTTCTTTAAATTGTTCATCTCAGTAATTAGCTCATTCACAGTTGAACTTGAGTAGGAGTTGAAATGGTAAAATGTGTTCTTCCTCCAAGTAAGGAAAAAAGATTATGTTAAAAGCAATATGCTCTTTTTAAAATATGGAAGGTCAGGCTGACCAGAAACAAATCCTGTTTTAGGTGCTTTACTAGTGACTTCTATCAGCATAGTTGTTTGGCTTTTTTTTTAACTTTGGCATCAAAAAAGCCCCCTTTTAATATTACTTGTGTGATAAGCTACAGTGAGATCAGGCCTTATAAGTTTGGCTGTTTCTAAAATTTGAAATGGGTCTATTTTTAGAAACAAATACATTTGCATATAAAAAATCTGATTGTTTTGTTCTTTAAAAACCCATTGTTTTTTATCTGCCCTGCAGAAGCAGCAAGAAAAGTGTCATTTGGATCATGATATTTGACAACGTCAGCAAGCACAAGCCAGCGAAAGGCTAGCAGTACTCAAGGTAGCGAGCTGCATTCAGACTTAAACTGATAAGTCAGCAAGAGCCTTGTTCTGAGGTGAAAGAAATCATAGACAGATAAAGTTTGTTTGTTTGTTTGAATAGTAAATAGTAGTTAAAATGGAGTTTGGGGGGGCTTGAACTGTTGGCAAATTCCAGCTGAACTCTGAACTGGTATTTTGTGCTTAAAACTGTCCTAAATTATGTTAAAAATAGCTTAAAATGGATTAGATAATTCAAACAAGTTTCAGTCTAGGTTGACCCCAAGCCAAAACATTTTTACTTTTAGCTTGGGGTTAAACAAGACTGAAACTTGTTTGAATGATTTAATCCTTTGGCCAAATAGTTTTGGCTAAAAAATCTGAAAAAAAAATCCCAAACCTTTATTTTGTTGTTTTGGCTACCAAATACTTCTTTACTTGCCCAGCTCGGAATGAGTCCCCCATCTCAGGCTCATCTTCCAGAGCAGTTGTTCGTAACCTTTTTAGATTCAAGGCACCTCTTGGAAGATGCTAGCTCTTAGTTTTCACTAATTTTTTGACTACAGAAACATATTAGGAAATTATTTTGTTGAGAACTCACTCAGGCTACACCAGGTTAGGTTTTTGACACTATGGATTCCTATTTTAAATCGCTGAGTTTATCTTGTGAATTGTGCATAGGAGTTTGCACAACTAGCTGTGCTAATATTGTGGTGTGTGGAGTTGCACCCTTTAGGTCAGGGACAGAAGTTACACATAAACCAGTTTAAGTAATCAGAAACTGGTTTAAACCTATAACAGAACAGTTCAGTGCACATAAGCCAGTTTCAAAAGGCTGAAACTGGTTTGAGATAAACCTGGTTGAATGTACTATCTGACTTAACTGATTTAAGTCAAACCGGTTATGAAACTTCTGTCCCAGACCTTCAAGGATTTCAAGGTCCTCCAAGGTCCAAGGACACCCTGATTGAGAATCACTGCTCCAGAGTAGAGATGGGAGCCAAGGTGGGGCCAAAGATATAATAATAAAGCCCTCATGTAACAAGTAACTGAGTTGAACGTAGAGTCTCCCAAGCAAAGATTACTGGCAGATGCTATGGTGTCTGACTTGAACACAAACTGCTGAAGCCATGAAGTAGTTTTTTCTGGAGCATTTCTCTCTCTTTGGCCTTTGTGAGGGAAGAAGCTTATCTCAAAACCAAGCCTCTATTTGATTTGAAAACTGTAATATCCCCGCAGTGTGAACCGGATGCTATAATTATTCTTCTTGCAGAAATCACTGCAAGAAGATAAATTTATTAAAATTTAAACTAGAGAAGAAAGACAATGCTTATCCCAAGTTATAGGGACAAAACCCACTTCAGGCACAGCTTAAACCAAAAATGTTCTGGGGAGATTTCAGCACAGAACTTGGCATTCATTTTTAGGGGGACTGCAGGCTGGGTTCCTTGGTTATCAGATATGCTACAGTATTCATTGCAGCTTCTAGGCACTCATATAAGGAAGGCAACAAAATTTTTAGGGCAAGTAAACTTGTGCAGACCATAAACATTGTTTTGACTCTTAAAGGTGTGATTAGACCATTATACCATGATTTGAGAAAGCTATTTCAATTCCTACTTCTGTCAGACTCCCAGTAGAGCGAGCACTGGACATGTCAGTTAATTGTTCTGTGTCCCTGCTGTACCACTGGCATACTTCTAAACCTCACACCAGCCTGTTGAGAGTATTTTCCAGACAATTAATCTGTGGGGATTAGGGGCATGTAAATAAAGGGGTTAACTAGTAGTAATGGGTTATCCAGCCAACTCTACAAAACATTTATTAGCAACAGTTCATTTCCAATCCTGTAGCCTGGTTTGCCTTCAGGGGTGTGATGTGAATATACTGGCATCATTTCAGTAAGACACAATGGTGCAAAGCCATTCAAAATCTTTATTCACATGCTCTGTACGCAAACCACACTCACTTACCCTGACTCCAAGATCTGTCTAGAAATAATACTCTGTGCTTGTGTCTGATACCAGATATCAGGGGAAACTTCCCCTTGGAAGAGACAGCTTTGTTTGAACTCTTTCCGCTTATTGGAGGAATCAGTGAATTCTGCCCAGGAATAATATGTATTCAATGTTACGTGTCAGCCCAATAGTCCAGGAGAACTTGGGTACACATGTGAAAACAATGACGTTTGTAGAGTGGAGATACAGCTATGACAGGCTAATTCTAAAAAAAGGGCTAGACTATTCCTGTTCATTTGTATATTCAATCCTTGTGTACCAGTTTCAGATATAAGGGCTAGCACCAAGGAAGTGGTTTATTCCAGCTGAGGAGCCTTGGTTCTTGGAGCTCAGATGAGCCAGAGTCCTCTCTCTAAGAAGCCATCTACAAATACTGTAGTTTCTCTCAGGAGGGGGTCACAGAAGAGGTTCAGTCAGAGACAGCAAAGAAATACAAAACTTTTTCAAGAAGCTTGCTGCGCATGAGACAGATTGAAAATAGCTTGAAAGGGCTGATGTATCAGGAAGGAGGTAGGTAAATTCAAGAGAGCTTCTGCAGATAGGTCAGATGACAAAGTGGGCAACTCATTGTCTCTTGGGAGGAATATGAGTTATGCATGTTAGCACTGGTTGTATGGGACACCCTGGCAGCTGCTTTGCACATCTGTCCCAAGCATGCTCATT
>NW_017728983.1:5299213-5301985 GCF_001723915.1 Gavialis gangeticus
TGACAAAGTGGGCAACTCATTGTCTCTTGGGAGGAATATGAGTTATGCATGTTAGCACTGGTTGTATGGGACACCCTGGCAGCTGCTTTGCACATCTGTCCCAAGCATGCTCATTCCAGTCCACTTTGGAAACTCCCAGCAGAAGGCACCCTTGTACACAAGTATTTGAGAAGATGCAGTTGCTGAGACCAATCCAAGCTCCACTGCAGTTAAGGGAAAGACTCCCAGAGACTTGAACTAGCTCTTCCTCTGGGCTGTGGTGGAACAAGTAGAACTCATTAACCATTTTTCTCAGACAGGAAGAGATTAAGACTTGCGCAATGTGTTCTCACCTCCCCACTAAGAGAAGTTCCTCCCACATGGTGCCAAAAGCCACGCTGAACATCAAGTCAGTTCCTCCATGAACACTCTGGGCTCTCCCTTCCTTCCACCCAGGGTGCCAAGAGTCATAAAAGTGACACAACTGGACAACAAAGCCAACAATTTGATTTTATCAAGTCTTTTTTCCTTAGAATGAAAGATGAAGCACAAAGACACTCCCTCCTATAATCCTCCAAGCTCTTCCTGCACCTCTTGCCAAATGCCTCAGGAGATTTCACTCTGTCGAACATTTTCCTCCCCATACACAAACTGACCTACACACCTGCCTAGTTTGAGGAGTTTTTCCAGATGAGCTCTGGTTGAGGCATTTTCCTCCTCATTTGCTTTGCTTTCTATAGTGAATAGTTCTGACTGAATCTGGACAATTTTCAGTTCAGTAGGCAGCTCTCTCAGGGAGTAATTGACAGTGAGTCCAGCCATCCCTTCTGGCTGTGGCTTCAATAAGTAGTTGTGTTTAACTGCTTATTAAGTCCCTGCATCTACCCTTGGTTCCAGTGAGCACCTCAACCTCTCAGATTTAGTAGATACTGGAGTCTTTTAGGGAGGAGTTCCTCATTTGAGTTACTATTGTGTAACTGCCTGCCCTCATGACAAGCTCTACTGCACACATTGTTGTCATTTTTGGTACACCCTCATCCAACTGTGTCGCAGCCTACGCGGCCAAGCTGCATCAGCACAGCAGCCTGGTTTGTAATACAGCTGTGTGTGGAGACTGACTTTGTCCAGCCTAACAGGGTTTTCTACCAGTTTATTCTGGGATGATCCCAGGGCAAATCTGCATGCTGTGTTTTCCTGACCTGCTATAGCACTTTTGTCCCTTCAAAGAACAGGACACTTGGGGAGTGGCAGACCTTTTGCCTACCCCTGACAATTTCAGAACTAGCTCTTCCCCTTCACATTCAGCTCGGAGGAGATAAAGTCTCTTCTTTTAAGGCTCCACGTCTCCAAACTTCTCTCTCTCTGCTGTCATTTCAACAGAATCAGCAATTGCACCATCTATCATGCTATGCCAAGGCTCCCTTATCTCGCATCATGCTCCCTTTGACTTTTGCCTTCAGATCTTTTACCTTGACTTTGCCCTTCCCCCAATAAGTTCCATTCAAAAGCCTTTCCCAGCACTTCATCCCTGTTTAAAATCCCTCAGTGACTTCCAGGATCCTACATCAAATTCACAGCTCTCATCTTTATAGTTCCAAGCATCTCCCTCTTGCCCTGCACTTCTGCTTTAGTTGCCTTCAGTTTCTAGTCTTCTACTCTCCTGCCAAGCTGCTCTCCTAGACACCCCTCTCATGGCCTCTTCAGATAATTCTACCTTTTTCCCATATCTTCAGCCTCAATTCATCAAGACGCTCAAGCACCAGTTGCTTGACTTCAGCCTCTGGAATTAATCACATGGCTAGGGAAGTTTGAATCCATATTTGAGTTTGGCAGCTTGCACCAGCATAGATCAGACCAAAAACCTTGGATCCCAGCTGCTTTCCCATCCCAACACACAAGCAAGTAATATTACTCAAAGGAGTAATATTTCCAGCTGTCCAGCACCCAGTCATATGAGCAAGTCTGTACTCAGACAAGAAATTCCATGAATCTACCGTAGCTTAGTGCAGGACATCTGGGCCCATGCTGTCTGTGAAAAAAAAGACATAAAAAGGAGTCCCAGGGATAAAGTGGACAGCAGCTCAGACAAGCACTTGTGCCATGATCATGCCTGCAAGGACGGATGCCTGTTTGGCTGTGGATCGATTATGGCAAGATGAGAAGCCATGCCTCTGAACTTCCCATACTCCTCCAAGGCTGTCCCTGGAATGTGATGTCTAGTCCTGAGTACCATATTGTGAGAACGAAAGCTTGACAGAGCAGATGAGGTAAAGAACCTGAGGCAGAGATGTGCTGAATTCTATTGCTTGATCTTTCTTTCTGTCTCTAGGACAGGAGTCGGCAACCCCCAAGGGAGCTGTGAGGGGCCCAATCTTTATTGTGGCAGTGCAGCCCTGGCCCTTTCCCCACCATATACCCTGAGGTGTGCATGTACCTGCCACCAGCAATGAGCCAGGCCAGGGTCCATGGACCCTAATGCAGCTGCTTGCAGCCTACCCGCTGCCTACTGCAAACAGCCTGGGCTCCATGCTGGGCTGCAAGACCTGCCCAGAGCCCAGGTCGACTGAGGCAGACAGTCAGTTGGCTGTAAGTAACTTCACAGGGGTCCATGGAGCCTTGGCTCAGCTTGTTGCCAGCAGCAGGTATATATGCACCTTGGGGTGGACAGTGGGGAAGGGGGCGAGGCTGCACTGCTACATCAAGGATTGGGCCCCTCATGGCTCCCCCATGGTCCCCCCACTGGCATGCCAATGTTGAGGAGTTCGTGACCCCTTGCGGAGCCGTTCCCAAAGA
>NW_017728983.1:5301996-5302720 GCF_001723915.1 Gavialis gangeticus
AGGTCCCTTCCAACCCTAGAAACTATGAAACTATGAATCAAGAGACCTGGGTTTTACTCCAAGTGAGGATGCTGACTAACAGTGTAGCCTCGAGCACATCTGGTTTGTGCCTCAATCTGTCGAGCAGTAAGATGGGAATGGTTCTTCCCTTCTTTGTGAAACTCTCGCAAATTAAGTCAGGAATAGCACTTCAGATGATCTAAACATTAGCATCATCACCCCTGAACCCAAATCACAAGAGACCTTCTGTAAGGACCAATTAGTTATAATGATCAAATTCTAATTATATCAGAAATAGATCAATTCTGAGGAGGCAGAAATCACCTTGAGGGGTCTGCATAGAATGCAGATATGCAAGCAGGAAAGTGGGGCACCAGTCCTGGGTGCTGAATTAAAGAGGCATCACATTGGCAGCCCCTTGGAGAGCCTGTGTTGCTGCCTGCAGTGTTGCCTGGGAGCTGTGCTGCAGCAAAAGCTGCAGGGGCCTCTGTGGGAGGAAGTAAGCAAGCACTGGGTACTTCCGTCACCACAATCCCTCCCACTGCTGCTTTCCAGCACTTGGCACTCAGGGTGCCAAAATGCCTAGTGATGACTCTGCTTTTGTTGAAGCCCCAGTTCCTGGAGTCCTGGGATTAAAGGAGACTCTGGGCTCTTTTTGCAAAGGACCATTGGCTAGGCCAGGGCTGTTGTGGAGTGGCTGGGGGCCACAGGCCCCCTGACCATG
>NW_017728983.1:5307720-5307966 GCF_001723915.1 Gavialis gangeticus
GCCCCATGACCATGTGCCACCTGTTTCCCTTGCCACACTGTGCCATTTGGGACACCCCCGTCTTACTGTGGGCAACTCCTTTTTTTTTTTTCTGTTTTTTTACACTGGTCCTGGAAGCACTGGAATACCAGGTCAATGCATGGAGTGGATGGAGCAAGCTCCAGTTCCACCACCCAACACCAAAAATATCTCTGCTCAATATAGACCTCCTATGGAGGACATAGTAGAGACAATCACCTGTCTTGG
>NW_017728983.1:5312966-5318635 GCF_001723915.1 Gavialis gangeticus
GTAGAGACAATCACCTGCCCTGGGGACCCCACCTACGTGGTCACAGTGCTTCCCCTGGCACTACACTTGATCTGGGCCAAAAGGCCTGGCACATCCCAGTCAAGATCCCCAGCCTTGGCTGCATGGGAAATACCTGTAGTAAGGGACCTCCTAAATCATGGCAAGTGAAAGGGATTTTTGTGGGCCATTTGTGGTGCACAGAGCCAATTTCATGGCCTTTTAGCAGTGAGCCTGCCCTTTGCCGCTGATTGGCTAAGGAGTCCTGGTGGCCTTGCCCCTTGCCATTGATTGGCCAAGAGAGTTGTCCATCATGTTGTTCACCCATCCCCTCAGTGCTGATTGGCTGAGAGGGCTGTTGAGCCAACATTTTATTTTTAGTAATTATTTTTTTATTTTGCAGATTCCCCAGACAATTCCAAATTTCTCAGTTTCTGTGAAATCAGTGAATTTGCCAATTAAGTATAGTAGAACATAGGCATAGCTATGCCTAGATCATCCCCAGCCAGTTGCTGTCCAACCTCTTCTTGAACGCTTCCAGTGACTGGGAGTCCACAACTTCTCTAGCAAGTCTATTCTACTGCCTTGCTAAATGTGAAGACATTTTCCTGGTACCCAGTCTAAACCTACTTCGCTGCATCTTCAAGCCGTTGGTCCACATCCTACATTTTGCAGCAAGAGAAAAGAGGTGTTTTCCTTCTTGTTTATGGCAGTCCTTCATGTATTTGAAGATTGCTGTCATGTCTCCTCTTAAGCGCCTTTTCCTCAAGCTGAACATACCTAGCTCTTGCAGCTGCACCTCATATGACTTGTTTTCCAAGCCCTTTATCATTTTTGTTGCTCATCTCTGGACCCTCTCTAAGTTTCTGCATCTTTTTTTTTAAATGTGGAGCCCAGAAATGCTTGACAGGATGGCCAGCAGGACATGCCAGTCAGGTCCCTCAGCCTCATGCCAGTCTACATTGCTCCGACAGCCGTCCTTCCAGACTAAGGCCAGTGGGTATTTCCAGGTGGGGAAAGAGCTGGTGGAGGCAATCCATAAGTAGGAGTGAGCATGAATAAATGTACTTCATTTATGTACTTCACTCTTCATAGCCATGCATCCATGGATTCCTCCCTGGAGAACAGGTATATCAGTAACATGCAATTTACGTACATAGGTTACCACTCTCCTTGGGTGTTTAGTTTTGTTATAATAGCATGTTGGTTTTTTTCATGTTACTGCAATTTGACAGTAGCTGGAGTGTCTACACTGATGATTGTTAATAAATTATTTTGTTACTTAATCCCTGGGTGTGTCAGTATTTGGGAAAGAAATGAGAACCAGGGATTTCAAAACAAAGATGTTGATGGAGCTTCAGATTAATAATACATGACATTGATTTTCTCATCCATAAATAGATACAACTGACTAATGGTGTGCACTCATTATTCCTTTCTCCCACGTCTTTCTCCAAAACAAGGACATCCTTTACTTCCCTTTCTTGCACCCAGGCCCTGTGATGCACTTTCTGCCTGTTTGTAACAGGTCACTAAACCAGCATAAGCACTGGCCCATTCCTGGCCAGGGTACCTGCTACCTCCCTCCTTCCCCTCACACATTCTAGGCAATGTACAGTACACCCTAAGTGCAGGAATGGCTATGGGCCCATTCACATCCAAACAGGTTTGTGGGCAGCACCATGTTGCCTTCAGTCAGCCAAAGGCACATTCCACTACAATCTTGCCACTCACCAGTTTGCAATAACTGCTGCTTCTACTGGGTCTTCTAGAATATGGTTTGGACATCATAAGTCCGGACAGCAGGGAATGGGCCAATTCTCCTAAAGTGACAGTGGAGGTAGGCTCCTCCTTAATATCCAGATTACTGGGAGGAATCAAGATCCTGCTATCCAAGTGTGTAAACATCAGCTCCTTGAGAAAGTTATTGTGCTTGAAATTCCATCTGCAATCAATTAGGCCTATTTAATGAACCATCTGTATCCTTCAAATATCTGAAGATCAGTCTTCAAATATCTGAAGGGCTTCATAAAAAAGAGGAAAAGCATCTCTTCTCTCGCTTCAGAGCAGGATGCAGATCATTGGCTTGAAGTTGCAGTAAAGTAGGTTGGATATCAGGAAAAATTTCTTCACTGTTAAAGCACTGAAGTAGCAAAATAGACTGTCTAGGCAAGCTGTGGAATCTCCATCACTGGAGGTGGTCCAGAAGAGGTTTGATAAGCATCAGATATCTGCTATGCTTGTATTCTACTATTGGTATTTCCCATGCTTCTGGGCTTTGCAGGCTGCCATATGGGGCTGGGAAGGAATTTTTTCCCCTTCTGCTGCTACATGCATCAGGATTTTTTCTGCCTCCCTCAGAAGCTGGGGATTTTGAGTGGAGTGTGCCAGTGCTCCTGCTGGTACTTAAAAGCAGAGGTTCCTAGCTAGAGGATCTTTCCCCTGCCTCAGGGTCAGACTGATCACCATGTTTGGGGTCAGGAAGGAATTTTTACCCTATGGTTATATTGGCATGGACTGTGGTGGGTTTTGTTTTCTTCTGTAGTTGGGTGTGTACCCACTATTTTGGTTCTCTCAAGTATGTTTTAATAACCTTTGTAGCAGCAAAATGTTGGCTGCTGTGGTCCTCCTACTTTACCTGTGGCAGGTTAGGATTTATTTCTTGTAATTGTGCCAGGTTTGACTGTAATTTTGCTAATAGGTGAGACAATGGATTTTAATGGCATGGTTGGATAGGAATGATCCTGCCTCACGAAGGATGATAGACTAGTATCCCTGCTTTTCTATAAGTCTGTGATTCTGGCTGCTATATTCATGAGCATCTTGTGGGGGTAGACAGGAGTCACATGTGCAATGACCGGCCCCAGCCCAGTTCAAAAAGCCCATCATCTCAAAGCCAGCTGCTATTTTGGGATGTTAGCAATTGCCACCACATGTGTATGAATCAACAATAATTGCCTCTCAAACCTTCATAGTTATGTCACTGAGAGTTGATTTGCCAACATTAAACTGGTTACCATTAGTCTGCAGAAGATTGAGGTAGCCAGCTTCCAGATAGTAAAAGTAATTTTTTTCTGATCTGATATTACCTCTCATCTGCATATCTATATGCCACTGAAGAGCTGGGTCAAGATCCACACAGAGCTCCAGGTGGCCTTCCTCATGCAGAAGGTCTGGACTCATGGCTGTTTTTCATCAGAATGTAGCCCTACGTCTCTGCCTGTGGTCCTGCTCCAGAATTGCTGGCCAACACTGTGGGATCCCATAGCATTTACAGTGCTAAAAACAACCACCTGAGTCACCTGGGGGCTGAAGACTTACTGTACGTCAGGCCTACAAAACAAATTCTTTGATACCTTTACCCACAGCCATAACCACCTCCACTTCACCATCTTTGTAATTCTGTGCACAGGAACAGCAGAAGGATTACTGACAAGGTTAATGAGACAGTTTGTTGGGATACACTCCCAATGTACTCATTTAATGTAAGCACGTGTGTGTGTGTGAGACAGAGAGACAGAGAAAGAGAGAGAACAATTACCATTTTGGTTGACACCAGGGACTCAACAGGCACAGCTGAAACATGAGTCTTTAGAACACACTACAGCTGGGTCAGTAACTAACTCACATCTACTGTGGACTGCTTATATATATAACACACACTGGTGAATAGCTTACATATGTGCAGAGCCCTCCCACATTGCTGCACAGCTGGGGCCCAGGTACATTTTCTTCCCATACCCTAGCAACTGGCTTTCATATCTGGATACTTGCTTTATTTACCTGTTTATTCCAAGGTTTTAATGCTCTTGCACTTTTCTGGTTCCCCTGAAGCAAGGGACTAGGTGTGTCCTGGATACAGCTGTCATGTTTCATGGGGCTGGCCCTACACATATCACCAACCAGTCCAACCTGCCCCAGAACTGGAGGGCAAAGTGTGGAGTTAATCTGGGTATTTGTAAGGTATGACTCTTTGTCTAAAGCTTCTCATCTGAAAGGCATCACGTCTGAACTCAAAAGTGCTGCCTCTCTCTACACACTCTCATGGCTGCCAAAACCACAGACATTTTCAATGCCAGTTGTTGTTTTCATTTCTCTTCCTTTAGGCCAGTGATTCTCAACTAGGGTGTTGCAGTACCTGGGGGTGCCTTGATATCCTTTCAGAGGTGCCATGCAATGTCAGCACTGTTTGGTGTGCAAACATGATTCACAAGATAAACCCAGAGATTTCAAATATGAATCCATAGTGTCCAAACTATTTTGACCTGTTGTGGTCTGAATTCTTTGCAGCAACAGAATTGATTTATTTTTCTATAGTCAAAAAATGACTGAAAACTAAGAGTGGGCATTTTCCAAGGGCTGCCTTGAGATTATCAAGGGGTGTATTGAAACTGAAATGGTTGCAAACCACTCCTTTAGGCACTGGACTGTTAAGGGTAACAAAGTGGCAGGTTGGGAAGGTGCTAACCTCAGGCTGCAGCTTCCTAGCTTAGATCTTTGTTGCAATCCAGGAACTTGTTTCACAACTGGGCCACTTTTGCTATGGCTTTTAGCAAGCATGGTAAGGTAGCACCAGCAAACAAAATGGCCATTTGGAAAAACCTGTGTGTGCAAGTACCTGCAACTGGGCCTGTATGATGGAGAGCTGTCTGTTTTACTAGTTAGAAAGAGTTCAGGTCAGATTTGAAAGGTGACCTGAGCACAGGATTTCAGATGGGTTTGTTTGATGCCTGTGGTAATTTCTTCAGGAAGTATCTTTTCCAACTTGTTCCTTTTTTTCCTAAGAAATAACATGAAGTCATGTGTACTCTGCTCTGCTTCATTGGATGAAGGATACTCACAATGAGCTATTGGCTTCTCTATGGAAGGGTAAGAGGGCGAATCTTCAGCAAAGGCTTCTTTACTCAAAACCACAGTCAGAGAGGTAATAATGGGGAAAAAAACCCAATTAGCAAAATGTGTCATCTAGTTTGTTTAAAACCAATCTCTCACTTTATTAATTATCTACCTTGTCTTCCCCTTGATCTGATGGTGCTATTATTGGCACTGGCCCTGTCACCCTCCCAGCTTCAGCCATAACAGGACCCAGATTCTCAGAGTAAAACCAAGCACAGAAAATAATAACACCGTAGAAAACCTCTGGGGTCTATTGCATTGGACTTCAAAGAGCCTCCCCAAGGCATCCCCTTTAAAATGATGCTGCTCTTGCACACAAGTGTGTCCTTAGTGGTGCCCATGTGATAGCCCATATGTGCAGGCTTGTGTGTATGCATGTGTATATGTCTGTCATACATGTATATGTGTGTGTGTGCATATATATGTGTGCATGGAGACGTGTGTGCATGTGTCTGTACATGTGTGTGCGCGTGTATATGCTTATGTATATATGTGTGTGTGTGTGTATGCATGAGTATGCGTGCAAGTAAGTGTGTGTTTGTACACGCAGACCCAGACTGGCCCGTCCAGTCCCCTCCAGGCACGCGGAGAAGCTCACTCCCCACTGGGATCCGGCCGCGCTAGTCCAGGACAGGGTGAGTGAGGCAGCCCAGGAGCCGCTGGGGCTTGTGGTCCCGGCCCCGCTCACGCCGTCAGAGCCGCGGGCCTACAAGTCCCAGCATGCCCCGCGCGCGCCCCGGGGCCTGCCGGCCGCCGTAGTCCCCGCGCGCGTCGGC
>NW_017728983.1:5319133-5322886 GCF_001723915.1 Gavialis gangeticus
AGGTGCTGGGCAGGCTGGGACGGGGCGGACAGCAGCCCGGGGGTGTTCAGGGCCGGGCAGACTGGTGCTGGCTCTCAGGAGGGCCCAGAGGGTGTGTGGTTGGGAGGGGGCGGCAGCCCCGGGCCTGGTGCGGGCACGAGTGGGGTGGGGGTCGCTCGCCGGCCAGCCGGGTGGGTGCGGGGCACCTGGAGTACAGCAGCTGCGTTCTTGCCTCCCAGCTCATCCGTGGAGGAGCTAGCATTGCCCCTGGGCTGTGCTACACACCTCCTGCCGCCTGGCTTGGTGGAAGCGGATGTCTGACCAGCCTGGGGACATGGCTCACCTGAGGGAATTTGCCAACCAGGTAAGGATCTGCCTCAGAGCAGGTGACAAACCCTGAAGCAAACCCCTTCTGGTTTGGGAGCCAAGCCGTTGTTGTGCCTCTGCCCCCTGTGCTCTCAGCCTAGCTCCTCTTTCCCAAGGGATTGCTGTTGTACCTCTGGCAGGCCTGGCTTTGACATGCTGCAAGGTTGCTGCTTCAGGAGAGAAGGAAAGAGGAGGCTTGCACAAGTGCACTTTCTCTCTCGAAATATAATGTGGGTCTCTTCGAGAGAGGTGGGAGTTGCTGACATTCCCAATATTTGAGGGCAAACGGGGTAAGAATTCCAGGCCGTGAAGCAGACGTGTAGGGGAGCAGGGACTCTCCATCCCTGGAGGTGATCAAGAAAAGGTTGAACAGCCCCTGATCAGGGAAGATGCAGGCATAGTGATGCCTATATTCTACTATGGGGATTTCCCAGGCATCTGGGCTTTGCAGGTTGCCCCTGCCTGCCCTTCCTGCTACCTGTGTAAGGGTGTTTTTGAGCCTTCCTCAGAGGCATTAGGTGTTGGTTCCAGCCAAGGCTGGGGATATTGATCAAGGTGTGCCAGTGCTCCTGCTGGGACCAAAGGCAAAGGTCCTTGGCTAGGGAGTCCTGTCCCTTTGCTCAGGGTCAGACCAATCACCATATTTGGGGTCAAGAGGGAACATTATTACCCTATGGTCAGATGGGTGGAGACTGTAGGGGTTTTTGTCTTTCTCTGTAGCAGGGGGCATGGCCCTCTTCCCTGGGATTTCTTGAGCATGTATTGACAACCGTTCATAGAAGCAGGATGTTGGCTGCCCCGGTTCCCCTGCTTTACCTGTGGCAGGTTAGGTTGTTAGGTCAGCGTTGTGTCGGAGTTGAAGGCAGTCTTATGTAGAGTTTAGATTATGGTTTCTATGGGATAGTTTGGATAGGGAGAATCCTGCCTCAGGCAGGCAGTTGGACTAGATGACCTCTGGAGGTCCCTCCCAGCTCTACTTCCTCATGATTCTATGAAGAAATGTGTCCAAAAAAAGAGCTGCAGACTACCACTGTACATCAGCAACCTTTGTAGTGGACAGTTGGGGCTGGAGGATTGAGATAAGCATGGGAGAGGGGCAAGGAGCTTCCCTGGTTGGTTCTGAATAGGTAACTGTCCTATAAAATACATATATTCGCATTGGTGAACAGAATGTTATCACCTTGATGATGTTTTTTCCCAATTGGACTTAAAGGGGTGATTCTGTGGTAGGGGCCAGAGAACTGATCTTGGCGTGAATCCTTCAGCCAGAGCTTCACTGCTGGTACCTTGGAACTTGTTCACTGTTGTGGATTGAAATATCCAAGAGCTCCCCTTCCCTTTGCCCACCTGAATTTCTCTTCCTTATTAGAAGTAAATGTGCATGCATTGTTGTCCCTTAGTTTAGGTGATCTGTAAGCAGAATTGGTGTGAGAGTGTTGTAAATGATCTCTAAATTGGATGCCTCTTCCCTGGAGAAGGAGGGCATAGCTGGCATCTTATTCCTTCCCATGTTTTTTGCCAAATTGGCAAATGCTATAGCTATCAAGATCTAGAGCAGTGGTTCTCAGTCTTTTGCACCTTGTGTCCCACCAGTCATTTTTTCAAAAAACCCTGGTCCCACCATAATAAAAACAAAACCCCACTGTTTGAGATATCTGTTGATTCATCTATTTGAAGTGCAAACAACTTTGATTTTTTCAATTGGGTAATGAGTTGAAGTCCCACCCAAATGACCTTCGTGTCCCACCAGTTGAGAAACACTGATCTAGAGCTCTTCTTCTGGCATATTTTACATTAAACTTGTTTCAGGCATGCTGCATTCCCAAGTGTGGGGTTGAGTACTTAAAGGTGGAAGCTCTTGGCTGTGGCTATCTTTTGCCTGGATCCATCAACTTTCTTACTGGTTTTAAATTAGTTTGCCATGTGACTTATTTTGCTCTGCAGCACCAACTGTTTGCTAAGTGCTGTACAGAATTAAAGACAATAATATGTCCTGAGCTGATTGTAGCAGAGGGAGAGAATTGGAGATGGCAAAGAGAAATATCTGTTCAGTTACAGCTGAAAAATGGTGCATTGATGAAGCAGTTTAATGCAGGAGCTGCAAGAGAAGGGCTGCTAGAAAGCAGGTGATGAGTAGGTACGGGAGCAAAGCAGAAGGAAGGTAAGGAGACAAGAAGGGTAACATGGAGCCAGAGCCTGAATAGAGGGGACAGCTGCTTGTGACGAATAGGTGTCTTCACTGAAAAATCATTTCTTTGGTTGCAGCAAGCTTTTTGTCAGTGACTATTGGGTGTAAGTTTACCAGTGCCAACCATGGCTAACCTTTTTGTTGTTATCCACAAGGGCATTCTCAGCCTTCTCTTTACCATGACCTCTAGTTGAAACAGAAGCCTTTCCTTTCCTTCTGCCAGCTAATCTTAAAGAGGAAGGTTTTTTGACAGGTGTCTTGTGTTATTCTCCTTCTTCCCCCCCTCCTCCTTCCCCTGGGGGCTGACCACAAACCTCAGGTTATAAATTGGCTTCTATGTACCTGGGGGACTTTGGAAGAGGAGTAGGAATTGTTCACAGATGGCCTGTGGAGGAGGGAGGGGTTCTATTCCCAGTTCTGCTGACCTGCTGGGACCTTGGGCACATCACTCCCCTTCTCTGTGTCCTTGTTGTCCCTCCTGCTTGCAGTCTTGGGCAGGGATTATCCCTTGCTGCATTCAGATGGCACAGGGAGAGCCCCAGGCTCTGTTCTTGTTGTGCGAGTAATTTTTGGCTTGAAGCTCAGCTATGGGTTTGCTTCCCGCTTTTGTTGCAGGCTTCTTCTGCGACCTTGACAAAGTCTTTCAAACTTTCTGTGGCTTAGTAATTCTTCATAACATCCTTGCAGTGTCCTGAGAGCTGATGTATGGCACTTGGGGAGTCCTGGCTAGACAATTAAAGAAACACAAAGCCTTGTTGCCATGGGAATTGCTTTTTTTATTTGGGATTGTAGAAGTGCAAAGCCCTTGTTCTGGCTCAGCAGACAACAAAAAAACCATGAGTTAGTGAGGTAGTGACCAGCAAACTTGTGGATGCTTCCATGTGACAAGATCACTTTCACTGAGGAAAGCAGGGCAGTTGCTGCAGAAATGTCTGGGAGAGGCCCAAAGGGTTAATGTGTAATGTGGAGAATTGCTTGAGGGAAGGAAACACTAAAGGGAGGTCAGAACTGTTGCAGTCTCTTTAAAGTTGAGGCCCTTCTAGCTAGGTGTGTAGCACTGGGAAGCTCTGCATACTTATCTCAGTACTGAGAAATTACCTGAATGAAAAGCTTTATAGGGGGGAAAATGAATACTGGAGTTGTGCTACAGGCGATACCACATACAGCTGGCTTCACAAGCCATATTGACTCTCAAAATATTTCCCCCCCCCCCCAGTCAA